>NW_022325105.1:0-5266 GCF_002776525.5 Piliocolobus tephrosceles | reverse complement strand
CATCTAGAAACCACAGTGAACACCTTCTACATGGGCAGCCTGCACTGTGAAACTCTAGGGTCTCTATTTGTGTCAAATACAATGGGGGCTGTGCCTCTGAGGTTGCAATGTGGGGTACTAGCCAGACCTAAGAAGAATGAAGAACTCTCAATCTTTGCACTTGAGCTTATTGTTGATTCATCCACATAATTGTGGTCTATGAAGCTATTCAACTCACACGTACAATTTTAGGAAAAGTCATGTTTGAATGATTTTCATCTTTAGACACTATAAACTGTGTTGTTAAAAAATATTCTGAGAACCCATTTATGATGTTAAAACTTCAGGAAAATAGAAATAGAGGGGCTGTTCTTAACTTGATAGAATGCATCTACAAAACACTTATACCTAACATACTCAATGCTGAAAGACCAAATACCTTCCCCCTAAGATGTGGAAGCAAAGATATCCACTCTCACCACTCATTCAACATCGTTCTGTAAGTTCTAGGAGTGCAACAAGGCCAGAAAAGAAAATAAAAGGCATACATGTCAGAAAGGAAGAAATTAAACTAACCCTATTTGAAATTACATGATTGTCTACATATAAAGTACCAAAGAATCCACAAAAAAAGTTCTACAACTAATCAGTGAATTCAGCAAGGTTGCAAGACAAGATCAATATGCAAAATCAATTGTATTTCTATATACTAACAATAAACACATGGGCATTGAAACGTAGAATAAAATATTTATAGTTGCTCAAAAAATAAAATAATTACAATCTAAATATGTACAGGACTGACTTGTATGTTCAAAACTACACATGCTGATGAGAGAAATGAAAGATCTGAAGAATGGAGAGACATACCATATTCACAGATTGAAAAACTCGACAAATCAATTATTCCCAAATTGACATACAGGTTTAATGCAATTTCTATGAAAATCCTAGTAAGGTATGTTTTTAGGAATAGATAAGATTATTCTAATATGTGTATGGAAAGGCAAAGTAACTAGAGTTGCTAAAATTATTTTGAAAAAGAGAATCAAGTGGTAGCAATCAGTCTTTTGAATTTCAGGACATTACATGGCTACATTAATCAAAACTCTGCAGTATTGGTAGAGGAACAGACACACAGATTAATGAAACAGAACAAAGAACCAAGAAATTGACCCACACAAATATGTCCAACAGATTTTTGACAAAATTGCAGAAGCAATTCAGTAAAGGAAGATAGATTTTGAACAAATGATGCTGGAGCAAGTGGATATCCATAGGCCAAAAGATGAACCTCAACCTAAGCCTCATTTGAACAACTAACTCAAAGTGCATCAGAGACTTTTGTGTAAATGGTAAAACTATGAAACTTAGAAAAAACAGATACATTGTTTGAGACTTGATGCTGAAAATGTGGTCCATAAAGAAAAAAATTGATAAATTGAATTTCATCAAAATTAAAACCTTTTGCTATTTGAAAGAGTCTCTTAAGAGGGAAAAAAAGACAAGCTACAAAATGAGAGGAAATCCTTTCAAATTACATATTGGACAAAGGATTAGTATTTGGAATACGTAAAGAACTCTCAAAACTCATTAGTGAAAAACAAACAATATAATGAGAAAATGGACAAAAGTTAAAAAGAGACATTTCACTGAAGAGAATATACAGATGGCAAATAAGCACATGAAAAGATGCTCAACATCATTGGCTATTAGGAAAATGCAAATTAAAACCACAATGAGTGATCACTATCCATCTATCAGAATGAATAAAGTAAAAAAAAATAGTGAGAACTCCAAATGCTGACGAGGATGGGAGAAACTGGATCACTCAGACATTACTGGCGAGCATATGAAATGCCACAGCTACCCCGGAAAGTTGCACTTTCTTAAAAAACTAAACACACAACTACCATATGACCCAGTAATTGTACCTCTGGGCATTTATCCCAGAGAAATGAAGACTTATGTTCACACAAAAATCAGTACGCAAATGTTGATAGCAGCTTTATTCATCATAGCGAAAACCTGAAACAACTCAGATGTCCTAGAATGGATGCTTAAACAAATTGTGGTGTCTCCATATTATAAAATACTTCTTGGCAATAAGAAAGAACAAACTATTGATACACAAACAACCTGGACGAATTGTCTGAGATTTATGCTGAGTGGAAAAAAAAAAGAAAGAGTCTCAGAAGGTTACATGCTGTATGATTCCATTTATGTAACATTCTTGAAATGACAGTTACAAAAAAGCAGAACAGAATAGTGACTCCTAAGGGTTCAGTAGGGACTGAGGAGTGGAAGAGAAGAGGCTGTGGTGATAGAGGTATTCTACCTTTTGACTGTGTCAATGCCAATGTCCAGGATGTGATATTGTACCATAGTTTTGCAAGATGTTACCATTAGGGTGAACTAGGTAAAAGGCACACGGAATCTCTCCGCACTATTTCTTATCATTTCTTACAGCTGCATGTAAGTCTAAAAGTATTTTAAGGTAAAAAGTTTAATTTTAAAATTAAAGGGGAACAAAATCTACACATGTGACAAAATTCTGTATAAGCACATACACATAAACACACACACACACACACGAGTGTCTGCTAAACTGGTGAGATCTGAGTAAAGTCTATAATCTAGCTAATTGTATTGGTTTAATTAAGTGTATTGTGCCACTGTCAATTTCCTGGTTTTGATCATTTGTTATGTTATATAAAGTGTCGAGAGAAGCCGGGTGAGTGATAAGTATATAGAACTTTTTGTATTAGTTCTGCAGTGTCTTGTGAGTGTATAATTATTTCAAATTTTTTTTTAAAAAAAGGCTTTAAAAGGTACCAAGAACAGAAAAGAAACCATTTATTATGGAGCCAAATGTAAAATTCCAGCACTGACAGTTCTGTTAGAACAGTCGCCACTCGTCTTGACGTGCATTCGCAAGCTGCCCTGTGAGTGCTGTAAATTGCAAATAAAGTCAATTAGGACTCACCACCGGGCAGCTGGAATGATGCTTCCTCTAGTGCAGCCTCAGAGAGCTTACTTACACCACTCATTTCAGACCACACATCAGGAGAGCAAGGCTTTGAATTTGCCCCCCCTCTAGAGCCCATGCTTGTACTTCTGCACCATATGGCAAGGTTGCATCAGGCAGAGCTTGTCCTCAAGAAGCCGACAGTCTGCTGTGGAGAGAGGTGGCAGTAAGACACATGCTCCAGCTGTAGCCATGTCCCTGTCTGGACCAGTTAACTCAATTCAGTTCCAACTTGCAGACAGCTTCTTCAAGCCAATCAGACATCAGAGAAATAAAAAGGATGTGACAAAAGCGAGTGAGGTGGAGAATACAGTCTCCCACTCCTGGACAAACTGTTCTGGGAAAGTTTGCACTCAGAGGCAGATGGGGAAGAAGCCAACACATGATCCTGCTGTGGTATGGCAGGAATCCCAGAAAGGCGTGTGTGCATGTGCATGCGTGTGTGTGAGTGAGTGTTTCTGAAACAGAAGGGCCTCATCTGTCTGCCCATCTGTGAAATGGGGAGGCTGCCAAACTTCCTGTTTCCCTGGGCTCTAACAGACTCCCAGCAAGAATGGAAAATAGGTATTGGGGCTGATATTTAGGTCCTAGGACAATAGGATCAGGATCTAGGGATGTGAAGAGAAACAGAGGCTGCTCTCAGTCTTTCTGTAAGTGCCCCACGTGGACAGGAGCCTAATCCAAAACAGGAGAGACAGGAGGGCTAACTTTTTTTGCTGGACTCTGCCTGGAGATTCTGATTGAATAGGCCTAGGACACTTAAATGTCTTCAGATCCATCTCAAGCTCTTGTGCAAGAGGCATTAATAGTAGCCAACATGCATTGAGTAGTAGTTATCTACCAGGTAGGTTTTAAGCACTTTATGTACCTGATCTTATTCAATCTCGCAATAACTCTGTGGGCAGATTATAGTATTACCTCTGATTTACAGATGAGGAAGTTGAGGTGCAGACAGTTCAATTTTCCTACATAAAGTCACACGTTAGTGGCAGAGCTGAGATTGTAATTTCCAGCTCAGAACTCATGCTTTGAATCACAACTATAGAATCCCTCCTCTGCTATTTGCTTTCCTGCTGGCCTAACCTGAGAAAGTTGGGGCCAGTCGCCCCTCAACTCTGTAGCTGATCCAAGTTGCAATACAGGTGGGAGGAGACCCTTCCTCCTGTCTCAGGGAAGCTGCTGCCTTGGCAGTGAGAGGAATGCAGCATTTATGCAGTTTGCATGTGTGCCTCTGTTTCAAATTCTCCAGTGCACACCAATAGCACTGCCAGTGACTGATGAGGAAATATGGTCTAGACCACCAGAGACCTGAAGGACCAAATTCCAGGGGATGAGAAACACACTTGGCCTGGTAAAACTGAAAGGGATAGGGGTTGGTATCAAGAGATTTGGAATCCAATTCCAATTCTGCCATTTCCTGGCAAATGATCTTGATATGCTTTTACTCTCTTCATGCCTTAGCTACATGTTCTAAAAAAGATAATAACATCTTTGACCCTCAAAGGTGTTATAAAGATAAAGTGCTGCACTACAGAAGGCTTTACATCCTAAGCTTTATTCAAATGGATGGAACCATTGTCGTGATTTCCAGGGTAAAGGAAACTGGAGATTCAGATAGTGGAGAAGAGCTTGCTGGCCTTCTTCCCTGTTCTCTATTGGCAAAGGGGCTGCCTTTAGATTTTTGCTCTGATGCCACCCAATCAGTGAGGCCTCCCTAACTATGGCATTTAAAATAGCATCACCCCACCCTGGCGCCTCTTCTATATCCTTTCTGTCCTTTAGTATTTATCATCATTTGACCTCACTGTTTTAGGGGGAGGATTATGTAAAACAATGTATATAACACATCTAAAAATTTTTGGAGCTCAGCACATA
Organism: Piliocolobus tephrosceles; assembly: GCF_002776525.5. Taxonomy (NCBI): domain Eukaryota; kingdom Metazoa; phylum Chordata; class Mammalia; order Primates; family Cercopithecidae; genus Piliocolobus; species Piliocolobus tephrosceles. The sequence continues at coordinate 384 of NW_022325105.1, read as the reverse complement.
TTATTTACTGGGGTAGAGGGAACTCTTTCTCCATGCAATTTAAAAACTGCTTAACTGGTGTAGTCTCCTGGAATGAGTATTTTGCCCTCAGCCTCACAGAACAGAATCTAGGTCAATTACACCTTCTTGTCTGCCTGGCTCCAGGCCAGTCAATGATCTCCCATCTCAGGCATTTGGTATTGTTCTTTTATTAGTTTCTGAAGTTCCAGTTTCCCAGAAGCCTAAGGAAGCAATGGATTCCTTTGGCCACCTTCCCGGGCTTTTAATTAGGAAGTATTTGCTTCATTTCAGAACTTGTGATATAGAAGAAGAAACATGGAATCTGGAACCCCCCAGCGCTGAGGTGAGGACTTAGTTCTACCACTTATGATCTGTAAATATTAT
>NW_022325104.1:0-5266 GCF_002776525.5 Piliocolobus tephrosceles | reverse complement strand
ATAATATTTACAGATCATAAGTGGTAGAACTAAGTCCTCACCTCAGCGCTGGGGGGTTCCAGATTCCATGTTTCTTCTTCTATATCACAAGTTCTGAAATGAAGCAAATACTTCCTAATTAAAAGCCCGGGAAGGTGGCCAAAGGAATCCATTGCTTCCTTAGGCTTCTGGGAAACTGGAACTTCAGAAACTAATAAAAGAACAATACCAAATGCCTGAGATGGGAGATCATTGACTGGCCTGGAGCCAGGCAGACAAGAAGGTGTAATTGACCTAGATTCTGTTCTGTGAGGCTGAGGGCAAAATACTCATTCCAGGAGACTACACCAGTTAAGCAGTTTTTAAATTGCATGGAGAAAGAGTTCCCTCTACCCCAGTAAATAATATGTGCTGAGCTCCAAAAATTTTTAGATGTGTTATATACATTGTTTTACATAATCCTCCCCCTAAAACAGTGAGGTCAAATGATGATAAATACTAAAGGACAGAAAGGATATAGAAGAGGCGCCAGGGTGGGGTGATGCTATTTTAAATGCCATAGTTAGGGAGGCCTCACTGATTGGGTGGCATCAGAGCAAAAATCTAAAGGCAGCCCCTTTGCCAATAGAGAACAGGGAAGAAGGCCAGCAAGCTCTTCTCCACTATCTGAATCTCCAGTTTCCTTTACCCTGGAAATCACGACAATGGTTCCATCCATTTGAATAAAGCTTAGGATGTAAAGCCTTCTGTAGTGCAGCACTTTATCTTTATAACACCTTTGAGGGTCAAAGATGTTATTATCTTTTTTAGAACATGTAGCTAAGGCATGAAGAGAGTAAAAGCATATCAAGATCATTTGCCAGGAAATGGCAGAATTGGAATTGGATTCCAAATCTCTTGATACCGATCCCTATCCCTTTCAGTTTTACCAGGCCAAGTGTGTTTCTCATCCTCTGGAATTTGGTCCTTCAGGTCTCTGGTGGTCTAGACCATATTTCCTCATCAGTCACTGGCAGTGCTATTGGTGTGCACTGGAGAATTTGAAACAGAGGCACACATGCAAACTGCATAAATGCTGCATTCCTCTCACTGCCAAGGCAGCAGCTTCCCTGAGACAGGAGGAAGGGTCTCCTCCCACCTGTATTGCAACTTGGATCAGCTACAGAGTTGAGGGGCGACTGGCCCCAACTTTCTCAGGTTAGGCCAGCAGGAAAGCAAATAGCAGAGGAGGGATTCTATAGTTGTGATTCAAAGCATGAGTTCTGAGCTGGAAATTACAATCTCAGCTCTGCCACTAACGTGTGACTTTATGTAGGAAAATTGAACTGTCTGCACCTCAACTTCCTCATCTGTAAATCAGAGGTAATACTATAATCTGCCCACAGAGTTATTGCGAGATTGAATAAGATCAGGTACATAAAGTGCTTAAAACCTACCTGGTAGATAACTACTACTCAATGCATGTTGGCTACTATTAATGCCTCTTGCACAAGAGCTTGAGATGGATCTGAAGACATTTAAGTGTCCTAGGCCTATTCAATCAGAATCTCCAGGCAGAGTCCAGCAAAAAAAGTTAGCCCTCCTGTCTCTCCTGTTTTGGATTAGGCTCCTGTCCACGTGGGGCACTTACAGAAAGACTGAGAGCAGCCTCTGTTTCTCTTCACATCCCTAGATCCTGATCCTATTGTCCTAGGACCTAAATATCAGCCCCAATACCTATTTTCCATTCTTGCTGGGAGTCTGTTAGAGCCCAGGGAAACAGGAAGTTTGGCAGCCTCCCCATTTCACAGATGGGCAGACAGATGAGGCCCTTCTGTTTCAGAAACACTCACTCACACACACGCATGCACATGCACACACGCCTTTCTGAGATTCCTGCCATACCACAGCAGGATCATGTGTTGGCTTCTTCCCCATCTGCCTCTGAGTGCAAACTTTCCCAGAACAGTTTGTCCAGGAGTGGGAGACTGTATTCTCCACCTCACTCGCTTTTGTCACATCCTTTTTATTTCTCTGATGTCTGATTGGCTTGAAGAAGCTGTCTGCAAGTTGGAACTGAATTGAGTTAACTGGTCCAGACAGGGACATGGCTACAGCTGGAGCATGTGTCTTACTGCCACCTCTCTCCACAGCAGACTGTCGGCTTCTTGAGGACAAGCTCTGCCTGATGCAACCTTGCCATATGGTGCAGAAGTACAAGCATGGGCTCTAGAGGGGGGGCAAATTCAAAGCCTTGCTCTCCTGATGTGTGGTCTGAAATGAGTGGTGTAAGTAAGCTCTCTGAGGCTGCACTAGAGGAAGCATCATTCCAGCTGCCCGGTGGTGAGTCCTAATTGACTTTATTTGCAATTTACAGCACTCACAGGGCAGCTTGCGAATGCACGTCAAGACGAGTGGCGACTGTTCTAACAGAACTGTCAGTGCTGGAATTTTACATTTGGCTCCATAATAAATGGTTTCTTTTCTGTTCTTGGTACCTTTTAAAGCCTTTTTTTAAAAAAAAATTTGAAATAATTATACACTCACAAGACACTGCAGAACTAATACAAAAAGTTCTATATACTTATCACTCACCCGGCTTCTCTCGACACTTTATATAACATAACAAATGATCAAAACCAGGAAATTGACAGTGGCACAATACATTTAATTAAACCAATACAATTAGCTAGATTATAGACTTTACTCAGATCTCACCAGTTTAGCAGACACTCGTGTGTGTGTGTGTGTGTTTATGTGTATGTGCTTATACAGAATTTTGTCACATGTGTAGATTTTGTTCCCCTTTAATTTTAAAATTAAACTTTTTACCTTAAAATACTTTTAGACTTACATGCAGCTGTAAGAAATGATAAGAAATAGTGCGGAGAGATTCCGTGTGCCTTTTACCTAGTTCACCCTAATGGTAACATCTTGCAAAACTATGGTACAATATCACATCCTGGACATTGGCATTGACACAGTCAAAAGGTAGAATACCTCTATCACCACAGCCTCTTCTCTTCCACTCCTCAGTCCCTACTGAACCCTTAGGAGTCACTATTCTGTTCTGCTTTTTTGTAACTGTCATTTCAAGAATGTTACATAAATGGAATCATACAGCATGTAACCTTCTGAGACTCTTTCTTTTTTTTTTCCACTCAGCATAAATCTCAGACAATTCGTCCAGGTTGTTTGTGTATCAATAGTTTGTTCTTTCTTATTGCCAAGAAGTATTTTATAATATGGAGACACCACAATTTGTTTAAGCATCCATTCTAGGACATCTGAGTTGTTTCAGGTTTTCGCTATGATGAATAAAGCTGCTATCAACATTTGCGTACTGATTTTTGTGTGAACATAAGTCTTCATTTCTCTGGGATAAATGCCCAGAGGTACAATTACTGGGTCATATGGTAGTTGTGTGTTTAGTTTTTTAAGAAAGTGCAACTTTCCGGGGTAGCTGTGGCATTTCATATGCTCGCCAGTAATGTCTGAGTGATCCAGTTTCTCCCATCCTCGTCAGCATTTGGAGTTCTCACTATTTTTTTTTACTTTATTCATTCTGATAGATGGATAGTGATCACTCATTGTGGTTTTAATTTGCATTTTCCTAATAGCCAATGATGTTGAGCATCTTTTCATGTGCTTATTTGCCATCTGTATATTCTCTTCAGTGAAATGTCTCTTTTTAACTTTTGTCCATTTTCTCATTATATTGTTTGTTTTTCACTAATGAGTTTTGAGAGTTCTTTACGTATTCCAAATACTAATCCTTTGTCCAATATGTAATTTGAAAGGATTTCCTCTCATTTTGTAGCTTGTCTTTTTTTCCCTCTTAAGAGACTCTTTCAAATAGCAAAAGGTTTTAATTTTGATGAAATTCAATTTATCAATTTTTTTCTTTATGGACCACATTTTCAGCATCAAGTCTCAAACAATGTATCTGTTTTTTCTAAGTTTCATAGTTTTACCATTTACACAAAAGTCTCTGATGCACTTTGAGTTAGTTGTTCAAATGAGGCTTAGGTTGAGGTTCATCTTTTGGCCTATGGATATCCACTTGCTCCAGCATCATTTGTTCAAAATCTATCTTCCTTTACTGAATTGCTTCTGCAATTTTGTCAAAAATCTGTTGGACATATTTGTGTGGGTCAATTTCTTGGTTCTTTGTTCTGTTTCATTAATCTGTGTGTCTGTTCCTCTACCAATACTGCAGAGTTTTGATTAATGTAGCCATGTAATGTCCTGAAATTCAAAAGACTGATTGCTACCACTTGATTCTCTTTTTCAAAATAATTTTAGCAACTCTAGTTACTTTGCCTTTCCATACACATATTAGAATAATCTTATCTATTCCTAAAAACATACCTTACTAGGATTTTCATAGAAATTGCATTAAACCTGTATGTCAATTTGGGAATAATTGATTTGTCGAGTTTTTCAATCTGTGAATATGGTATGTCTCTCCATTCTTCAGATCTTTCATTTCTCTCATCAGCATGTGTAGTTTTGAACATACAAGTCAGTCCTGTACATATTTAGATTGTAATTATTTTATTTTTTGAGCAACTATAAATATTTTATTCTACGTTTCAATGCCCATGTGTTTATTGTTAGTATATAGAAATACAATTGATTTTGCATATTGATCTTGTCTTGCAACCTTGCTGAATTCACTGATTAGTTGTAGAACTTTTTTTGTGGATTCTTTGGTACTTTATATGTAGACAATCATGTAATTTCAAATAGGGTTAGTTTAATTTCTTCCTTTCTGACATGTATGCCTTTTATTTTCTTTTCTGGCCTTGTTGCACTCCTAGAACTTACAGAACGATGTTGAATGAGTGGTGAGAGTGGATATCTTTGCTTCCACATCTTAGGGGGAAGGTATTTGGTCTTTCAGCATTGAGTATGTTAGGTATAAGTGTTTTGTAGATGCATTCTATCAAGTTAAGAACAGCCCCTCTATTTCTATTTTCCTGAAGTTTTAACATCATAAATGGGTTCTCAGAATATTTTTTAACAACACAGTTTATAGTGTCTAAAGATGAAAATCATTCAAACATGACTTTTCCTAAAATTGTACGTGTGAGTTGAATAGCTTCATAGACCACAATTATGTGGATGAATCAACAATAAGCTCAAGTGCAAAGATTGAGAGTTCTTCATTCTTCTTAGGTCTGGCTAGTACCCCACATTGCAACCTCAGAGGCACAGCCCCCATTGTATTTGACACAAATAGAGACCCTAGAGTTTCACAGTGCAGGCTGCCCATGTAGAAGGTGTTCACTGTGGTTTCTAGATG
>NW_022325103.1:0-2402 GCF_002776525.5 Piliocolobus tephrosceles | reverse complement strand
TGCCATGAAGAAAAGGCAAATCTGGAGCTGAATCCCTGGGCTCCATCCGTGCTCCTTCTACAATACTAGGTAGGCAGAGATGACAAGAAAAAATGCTGGAAGTACCAATGGGTACTCCTCTTCACATTCCTTCTGTGAAGGGCTTTGGCTCCATTTAAAAAGTAGAACACTCTAAAAATGGTCACAGTCCTTGGCTCAAGACTTTTTGGCTCTCATAAAGCAACATTAAAACAAAATGGCCCCAGGTCATGAAGATTACATTGTACTGAGAAACAACCTTGCACAGTGGTCAACCTCAGTCCCAGACAAGCTTGGAAAGCAGAAAATCTTATTTTCCACTTTTCCTGACCAGCTTTTCTAGAGCCCTGAGCTCTCTTTCTTGGGAATGGGGACACTGAGCTAAGAACTGAGATTTCCTGATGCCTAGATAGGATCTTTACTCCTTACCCATATATTTGACACCTGGTATCTGACTTTTGCAGGCCAAAGGGCCAGTTTCTGTTGAGTTCTGATAAAGTCAGTCCACAAGCGCAATTTGCTGGTCATCTCATCTGTGACCATCTTCTGCTGGGTATTGGCGCCACCTTATTCTAATCTCTGATTGTCGAAATACAGCTCAGTCCTTGCAGGGATAGAGGAAACTTGCTCAATGAATTGGGCAATTTTATAGTGTGTCTAGTACATGCCAGAACTTCTTAACAGGTAATTTTAATACTCACAACAAACTTATGAGGTTGTTGCTATCATTCCACTTTATAGACAGGAAGATTGAGGCTTAAAAAGGATAAGCAAACTCACCAGCAGTGAACAGCTAGTGCACAGTAGAGCTGGGATCCAAACCCACATCTGCCTGATCTCAAACCATTAATTTTTACAGTCTGTCATTAGCACCTGAATACTTTTGTTTTCAAACCCCCAGCTCAGCAGGGGTTTGGAACCGAAGTTTTAAAGAAACGCTATCACCCAACTCAATTCTTCTGACCATGAACAAACATCCCAAGCAGTATGAGAAATTTTAGCTGCCACGGTGCAGAGCTCTCTGAAGCCTGATATAGATTAGGAACAGAAAGAAGATTAGAGGTGCGTATATTATGGATTGTGGGCATAAAACTTGGATAAGGAGAAGATTGCATTGTACTGAGAAATGACCTCATTTGAGGTAAGGAAGAGACACTCCACTGATTGACCAGATCCCAAGATGCTGGCATGGGAGTGAAGATGGGCTTGGAAGGGGAAAAGAAGGAACCCACAGCCTTCTTTCTGCCCTGGGTGGTACAAGAGAGTTGACGGAATTAGGGGAAGAGGAGTGTGCTCTTAGGGAACACATCCCTTGGAGGGAGAAGAGAGCCTTGGAGATGGTGAGTCCCCCTCTACTTCTGTATTTTGTGTAGAACAGACACTTCTACACCTTAGTTTCTTCAAATTCCAGGTATTAGAAACAGAAATAACAAAAGCATGTATGTTTTACTACTTCAGTTTTACTGAAAATCAGGTTCCTTGACAAGCTGGGATGGGGCTGTCAGTGAGGAGTCATCCCTGTTACATCAACTTCTGGGTGCAGAGTAGCTACAGAGGGATGCAAGGGGCAGAGAAAGAGTCTGCGTGTTCTCATAATTATCAACCAATAGTGGAAATGGCAGAGTGACAGAACAAAGTAGGGGGAAGGGGAGAAGTGGCCAGCAGCCACAGTGCTAGGGGGAGCTGACAATGAATGGTACAGGGCACAGGGCTCGGGGAGAGTGGTGGAGGAGTCTGAGAAAGCGCCTTGTGAACATATGTTTGAGCCTTGGAAGATGAGGTAGGTGGCACGCACAGGAAGGAGAGGGATAGCATTCCCACCAGGAAACCTTGTTGATGCCCACAGTCCTGTGCTGTTGCTTGCCAGCGTGGAGGACTGTCTTGAATGGCGTATGAAAATGAGGTGAAAGGTGCCACGGAGAGCACCTGCCTGGGGTGGCTACAACATCTTGCTGCCTCTGTTTATCAATCTGTCAAATTGGAGAAATAATCCCTGTTTCATAGAAATGTCAGGAGGATGAAAAGTAGTAGTGTATGTCAAGGATCCAGCCCACTCCTTGGCATAAAATAGATGCCCTGTGAACTGTCACTTCTTACTCATTAGAAAGGGAAGATGATGGGTCCTTGGGGCCTCTTTCATTTACATTTAAATGGGTGTTGAAAGGGATCTTGGACCCCTCTTGGATACAATAGAATGCCTCCGTTGCACCACACCCCAAGAGGCAGGAGATAACTCTACTGGGCACCCTGTAGGGCACCAGCTTGTCTTCTTCCTGCTGTAGTTTGCAGTAGGGAGGTCTAGGACCTGATGATGAAGGGCAGACCAGCAGGGCTGAGGCCCCAGGTCACCCACTCTGATGGCCTCTGCCCTGCTGCATGTGTGT
>NW_022325102.1:0-2402 GCF_002776525.5 Piliocolobus tephrosceles | reverse complement strand
ACACACATGCAGCAGGGCAGAGGCCATCAGAGTGGGTGACCTGGGGCCTCAGCCCTGCTGGTCTGCCCTTCATCATCAGGTCCTAGACCTCCCTACTGCAAACTACAGCAGGAAGAAGACAAGCTGGTGCCCTACAGGGTGCCCAGTAGAGTTATCTCCTGCCTCCTGGGGTGTGGTGCAACGGAGGCATTCTATTGTATCCAAGAGGGGTCCAAGATCCCTTTCAACACCCATTTAAATGTAAATGAAAGAGGCCCCAAGGACCCATCATCTTCCCTTTCTAATGAGTAAGAAGTGACAGTTCACAGGGCATCTATTTTATGCCAAGGAGTGGGCTGGATCCTTGACATACACTACTACTTTTCATCCTCCTGACATTTCTATTAAACAGGGATTATTTCTCCAATTTGACAGATTGATAAACAGAGGCAGCAAGATGTTGTAGCCACCCCAGGCAGGTGCTCTCCGTGGCACCTTTCACCTCATTTTCATACGCCATTCAAGACAGTCCTCCACGCTGGCAAGCAACAGCACAGGACTGTGGGCATCAACAAGGTTTCCTGGTGGGAATGCTATCCCTCTCCTTCCTGTGCGTGCCACCTACCTCATCTTCCAAGGCTCAAACATATGTTCACAAGGCGCTTTCTCAGACTCCTCCACCACTCTCCCCGAGCCCTGTGCCCTGTACCATTCATTGTCAGCTCCCCCTAGCACTGTGGCTGCTGGCCACTTCTCCCCTTCCCCCTACTTTGTTCTGTCACTCTGCCATTTCCACTATTGGTTGATAATTATGAGAACACGCAGACTCTTTCTCTGCCCCTTGCATCCCTCTGTAGCTACTCTGCACCCAGAAGTTGATGTAACAGGGATGACTCCTCACTGACAGCCCCATCCCAGCTTGTCAAGGAACCTGATTTTCAGTAAAACTGAAGTAGTAAAACATACATGCTTTTGTTATTTCTGTTTCTAATACCTGGAATTTGAAGAAACTAAGGTGTAGAAGTGTCTGTTCTACACAAAATACAGAAGTAGAGGGGGACTCACCATCTCCAAGGCTCTCTTCTCCCTCCAAGGGATGTGTTCCCTAAGAGCACACTCCTCTTCCCCTAATTCCGTCAACTCTCTTGTACCACCCAGGGCAGAAAGAAGGCTGTGGGTTCCTTCTTTTCCCCTTCCAAGCCCATCTTCACTCCCATGCCAGCATCTTGGGATCTGGTCAATCAGTGGAGTGTCTCTTCCTTACCTCAAATGAGGTCATTTCTCAGTACAATGCAATCTTCTCCTTATCCAAGTTTTATGCCCACAATCCATAATATACGCACCTCTAATCTTCTTTCTGTTCCTAATCTATATCAGGCTTCAGAGAGCTCTGCACCGTGGCAGCTAAAATTTCTCATACTGCTTGGGATGTTTGTTCATGGTCAGAAGAATTGAGTTGGGTGATAGCGTTTCTTTAAAACTTCGGTTCCAAACCCCTGCTGAGCTGGGGGTTTGAAAACAAAAGTATTCAGGTGCTAATGACAGACTGTAAAAATTAATGCTTTGAGATCAGGCAGATGTGGGTTTGGATCCCAGCTCTACTGTGCACTAGCTGTTCACTGCTGGGGAGTTTGCTTATCCTTTTTAAGCCTCAATCTTCCTGTCTATAAAGTGGAATGATAGCAACAACCTCATAAGTTTGTTGTGAGTATTAAAATTACCTGTTAAGAAGTTCTGGCATGTACTAGACACACTATAAAATTGCCCAATTCATTGAGCAAGTTTCCTCTATCCCTGCAAGGACTGAGCTGTATTTCGACAATCAGAGATTAGAATAAGGTGGCGCCAATACCCAGCAGAAGATGGTCACAGATGAGATGACCAGCAAATTGCGCTTGTGGACTGACTTTATCAGAACTCAACAGAAACTGGCCCTTTGGCCTGCAAAAGTCAGATACCAGGTGTCAAATATATGGGTAAGGAGTAAAGATCCTATCTAGGCATCAGGAAATCTCAGTTCTTAGCTCAGTGTCCCCATTCCCAAGAAAGAGAGCTCAGGGCTCTAGAAAAGCTGGTCAGGAAAAGTGGAAAATAAGATTTTCTGCTTTCCAAGCTTGTCTGGGACTGAGGTTGACCACTGTGCAAGGTTGTTTCTCAGTACAATGTAATCTTCATGACCTGGGGCCATTTTGTTTTAATGTTGCTTTATGAGAGCCAAAAAGTCTTGAGCCAAGGACTGTGACCATTTTTAGAGTGTTCTACTTTTTAAATGGAGCCAAAGCCCTTCACAGAAGGAATGTGAAGAGGAGTACCCATTGGTACTTCCAGCATTTTTTCTTGTCATCTCTGCCTACCTAGTATTGTAGAAGGAGCACGGATGGAGCCCAGGGATTCAGCTCCAGATTTGCCTTTTCTTCATGGCA
>NW_022325101.1:0-2402 GCF_002776525.5 Piliocolobus tephrosceles | reverse complement strand
TGCCATGAAGAAAAGGCAAATCTGGAGCTGAATCCCTGGGCTCCATCTGTGCTCCTTCTACAATACTAGGTAGGCAGAGATGACAAGAAAAAATGCTAGAAGTAGCAATGGGTACTTCTCTTCACATTCCTTCTGTGAAGGGCTTTGGCTCCATTTAAAAAGTAGAACACTCTAAAAATGGTCACAGTCCTTGGCTCAAGACTTTTTGGCTCTCATAAAGCAACATTAAAACAAAATGGCCCCAGGTCATAAAGATTACATTGTACTGAGAAACAACCTTGCACAGTGGTCAACCTCAGTCCCAGACAAGCTTGGAAAGCAGAAAATCTTATTTTCCACTTTTCCTGACCAGCTTTTCTAGAGCCCTGAGCTCTCTTTCTTGGGAATGGGGACACTGAGCTAAGAACTGAGATTTCCTGATGCCTAGATAGGATCTTTACTCCTTACCCATATATTTGACACCTGGTATCTGACTTTTGCAGGCCAAAGGGCCAGTTTCTGTTGAGTTCTGATAAAGTCAGTCCACAAGCGCAATTTGCTGGTCATCTCATCTGTGACCATCTTCTGCTGGGTATTGGCGCCACCTTATTCTAATCTCTGATTGTCGAAATACAGCTCAGTCCTTGCAGGGATAGAGGAAACTTGCTCAATGAATTGGGCAATTTTATAGTGTGTCTAGTACATGCCAGAACTTCTTAACAGGTAATTTTAATACTCACAACAAACTTATGAGGTTGTTGCTATCATTCCACTTTATAGACAGGAAGATTGAGGCTTAAAAAGGATAAGCAAACTCACCAGCAGTGAACAGCTAGTGCACAGTAGAGCTGGGATCCAAACCCACATCTGCCTGATCTCAAACCATTAATTTTTACAGTCTGTCATTAGCACCTGAATACTTTTGTTTTCAAACCCCCAGCTCAGCAGGGGTTTGGAACCGAAGTTTTAAAGAAACGCTATCACCCAACTCAATTCTTCTGACCATGAACAAACATCCCAAGCAGTATGAGAAATTTTAGCTGCCACGGTGCAGAGCTCTCTGAAGCCTGATATAGATTAGGAACAGAAAGAAGATTAGAGGTGCGTATATTATGGATTGTGGGCATAAAACTTGGATAAGGAGAAGATTGCATTGTACTGAGAAATGACCTCATTTGAGGTAAGGAAGAGACACTCCACTGATTGACCAGATCCCAAGATGCTGGCATGGGAGTGAAGATGGGCTTGGAAGGGGAAAAGAAGGAACCCACAGCCTTCTTTCTGCCCTGGGTGGTACAAGAGAGTTGACGGAATTAGGGGAAGAGGAGTGTGCTCTTAGGGAACACATCCCTTGGAGGGAGAAGAGAGCCTTGGAGATGGTGAGTCCCCCTCTACTTCTGTATTTTGTGTAGAACAGACACTTCTACACCTTAGTTTCTTCAAATTCCAGGTATTAGAAACAGAAATAACAAAAGCATGTATGTTTTACTACTTCAGTTTTACTGAAAATCAGGTTCCTTGACAAGCTGGGATGGGGCTGTCAGTGAGGAGTCATCCCTGTTACATCAACTTCTGGGTGCAGAGTAGCTACAGAGGGATGCAAGGGGCAGAGAAAGAGTCTGCGTGTTCTCATAATTATCAACCAATAGTGGAAATGGCAGAGTGACAGAACAAAGTAGGGGGAAGGGGAGAAGTGGCCAGCAGCCACAGTGCTAGGGGGAGCTGACAATGAATGGTACAGGGCACAGGGCTCGGGGAGAGTGGTGGAGGAGTCTGAGAAAGCGCCTTGTGAACATATGTTTGAGCCTTGGAAGATGAGGTAGGTGGCACGCACAGGAAGGAGAGGGATAGCATTCCCACCAGGAAACCTTGTTGATGCCCACAGTCCTGTGCTGTTGCTTGCCAGCGTGGAGGACTGTCTTGAATGGCGTATGAAAATGAGGTGAAAGGTGCCACGGAGAGCACCTGCCTGGGGTGGCTACAACATCTTGCTGCCTCTGTTTATCAATCTGTCAAATTGGAGAAATAATCCCTGTTTCATAGAAATGTCAGGAGGATGAAAAGTAGTAGTGTATGTCAAGGATCCAGCCCACTCCTTGGCATAAAATAGATGCCCTGTGAACTGTCACTTCTTACTCATTAGAAAGGGAAGATGATGGGTCCTTGGGGCCTCTTTCATTTACATTTAAATGGGTGTTGAAAGGGATCTTGGACCCCTCTTGGATACAATAGAATGCCTCCGTTGCACCACACCCCAAGAGGCAGGAGATAACTCTACTGGGCACCCTGTAGGGCACCAGCTTGTCTTCTTCCTGCTGTAGTTTGCAGTAGGGAGGTCTAGGACCTAATGATGAAGGGCAGACCAGCAGGGCTGAGGCCCCAGGTCACCCACTCTGATGGCCTCTGCCCTGCTGCATGTGTGT
>NW_022325100.1:0-2402 GCF_002776525.5 Piliocolobus tephrosceles | reverse complement strand
ACACACATGCAGCAGGGCAGAGGCCATCAGAGTGGGTGACCTGGGGCCTCAGCCCTGCTGGTCTGCCCTTCATCATTAGGTCCTAGACCTCCCTACTGCAAACTACAGCAGGAAGAAGACAAGCTGGTGCCCTACAGGGTGCCCAGTAGAGTTATCTCCTGCCTCCTGGGGTGTGGTGCAACGGAGGCATTCTATTGTATCCAAGAGGGGTCCAAGATCCCTTTCAACACCCATTTAAATGTAAATGAAAGAGGCCCCAAGGACCCATCATCTTCCCTTTCTAATGAGTAAGAAGTGACAGTTCACAGGGCATCTATTTTATGCCAAGGAGTGGGCTGGATCCTTGACATACACTACTACTTTTCATCCTCCTGACATTTCTATTAAACAGGGATTATTTCTCCAATTTGACAGATTGATAAACAGAGGCAGCAAGATGTTGTAGCCACCCCAGGCAGGTGCTCTCCGTGGCACCTTTCACCTCATTTTCATACGCCATTCAAGACAGTCCTCCACGCTGGCAAGCAACAGCACAGGACTGTGGGCATCAACAAGGTTTCCTGGTGGGAATGCTATCCCTCTCCTTCCTGTGCGTGCCACCTACCTCATCTTCCAAGGCTCAAACATATGTTCACAAGGCGCTTTCTCAGACTCCTCCACCACTCTCCCCGAGCCCTGTGCCCTGTACCATTCATTGTCAGCTCCCCCTAGCACTGTGGCTGCTGGCCACTTCTCCCCTTCCCCCTACTTTGTTCTGTCACTCTGCCATTTCCACTATTGGTTGATAATTATGAGAACACGCAGACTCTTTCTCTGCCCCTTGCATCCCTCTGTAGCTACTCTGCACCCAGAAGTTGATGTAACAGGGATGACTCCTCACTGACAGCCCCATCCCAGCTTGTCAAGGAACCTGATTTTCAGTAAAACTGAAGTAGTAAAACATACATGCTTTTGTTATTTCTGTTTCTAATACCTGGAATTTGAAGAAACTAAGGTGTAGAAGTGTCTGTTCTACACAAAATACAGAAGTAGAGGGGGACTCACCATCTCCAAGGCTCTCTTCTCCCTCCAAGGGATGTGTTCCCTAAGAGCACACTCCTCTTCCCCTAATTCCGTCAACTCTCTTGTACCACCCAGGGCAGAAAGAAGGCTGTGGGTTCCTTCTTTTCCCCTTCCAAGCCCATCTTCACTCCCATGCCAGCATCTTGGGATCTGGTCAATCAGTGGAGTGTCTCTTCCTTACCTCAAATGAGGTCATTTCTCAGTACAATGCAATCTTCTCCTTATCCAAGTTTTATGCCCACAATCCATAATATACGCACCTCTAATCTTCTTTCTGTTCCTAATCTATATCAGGCTTCAGAGAGCTCTGCACCGTGGCAGCTAAAATTTCTCATACTGCTTGGGATGTTTGTTCATGGTCAGAAGAATTGAGTTGGGTGATAGCGTTTCTTTAAAACTTCGGTTCCAAACCCCTGCTGAGCTGGGGGTTTGAAAACAAAAGTATTCAGGTGCTAATGACAGACTGTAAAAATTAATGCTTTGAGATCAGGCAGATGTGGGTTTGGATCCCAGCTCTACTGTGCACTAGCTGTTCACTGCTGGGGAGTTTGCTTATCCTTTTTAAGCCTCAATCTTCCTGTCTATAAAGTGGAATGATAGCAACAACCTCATAAGTTTGTTGTGAGTATTAAAATTACCTGTTAAGAAGTTCTGGCATGTACTAGACACACTATAAAATTGCCCAATTCATTGAGCAAGTTTCCTCTATCCCTGCAAGGACTGAGCTGTATTTCGACAATCAGAGATTAGAATAAGGTGGCGCCAATACCCAGCAGAAGATGGTCACAGATGAGATGACCAGCAAATTGCGCTTGTGGACTGACTTTATCAGAACTCAACAGAAACTGGCCCTTTGGCCTGCAAAAGTCAGATACCAGGTGTCAAATATATGGGTAAGGAGTAAAGATCCTATCTAGGCATCAGGAAATCTCAGTTCTTAGCTCAGTGTCCCCATTCCCAAGAAAGAGAGCTCAGGGCTCTAGAAAAGCTGGTCAGGAAAAGTGGAAAATAAGATTTTCTGCTTTCCAAGCTTGTCTGGGACTGAGGTTGACCACTGTGCAAGGTTGTTTCTCAGTACAATGTAATCTTTATGACCTGGGGCCATTTTGTTTTAATGTTGCTTTATGAGAGCCAAAAAGTCTTGAGCCAAGGACTGTGACCATTTTTAGAGTGTTCTACTTTTTAAATGGAGCCAAAGCCCTTCACAGAAGGAATGTGAAGAGAAGTACCCATTGCTACTTCTAGCATTTTTTCTTGTCATCTCTGCCTACCTAGTATTGTAGAAGGAGCACAGATGGAGCCCAGGGATTCAGCTCCAGATTTGCCTTTTCTTCATGGCA
>NW_022325099.1:0-1445 GCF_002776525.5 Piliocolobus tephrosceles | reverse complement strand
TTTTTTATTGCATCTATTTGATTCCTCTCTCTTTTCTTCTTTATTAGTCTTGCTAGCGGTCTGTCAATTTTGTTGATCTTTTCAAAAAACCAATTCCTGGATTCATTGATTTTTTGGAGGGTTTTTTGTGTCCCTATCTCCTTCAGTTCTGCTCTGATCTTAGTTATTTCTTGCCTTCTGCTAGCTTTTGAATGTATTTGCTCTTGCCTCTCTAGTTCGTTTAATTGTGATGTTAGAATGTCAATTTTAGATCTTTCCTGCTTTCTCTTGTGGGCACTTAGTGCTATAAATTTCCCTCTACACACAGCTTTAAATGTGTCCCAGAGATTCTGGTATGTTTTATCTTTGTTCTCGTTGGTTTCAAAGAACATCTTTATTTCTGCCCTCATTTCGTTATGTACCCAGTAGTCATTCAGGAGCAGGTTGTTCATTTTCCATGTAGTTGAGCGGTTTTGATTGAGTTTCTTAGTCCTGAGTTCTAGTTTGATTGCACCGTGTTCTGAGAGACAGTTTGTTATAATTTCTGTTCTTTTACATTTGCTGAGTAATGCTTTACTTCCAATTGTGTGGTCAATTTTGGAATAAGTGCGATGTGGTACTGAGAAGAATGTATATTCCGTTGACTTGGGGTGAAGAGTTCTATAGATGTCTATTAGGTCCGCTTGGTGCAGAGTTGAGTTCAAGTCCTGGATATCCTTGTTAGCGTTCTGTCTCGTTGATCTGTCTAATGTTGACAGTGGGGTGTTGAAATCTCCCATTATTATTGTATGGGAGTCTAAGCCTCTTTGTAAGTCTCTAAGGACTTGCTTTATCAATCTGGGTTCTCCTGTATTGGGCGTATATATATTTAGGTTAGTTAGCTCTTCCTGTTGAATTGGTCCCTTTACCATGATGTAATGGCCTTCTTTGTCTCTTTTGATCTTTGATGGCTTAAAGTCTGTTTTATCAGAGACTAGGATTGCAACCCCTGCTTTTTTTTGTTCTCCATTTGCTTGGTAGATCTTCCTCCATCCCTTTATTTTGAGCCTATGTGTGTCTCTGCATGTGAGATGAGTCTCCTGAAGACAGCAGACTGATGGGTCTTGACTCTTTATCTAATTTGCCAGTCTGTGTCTTTTAATTGGACCATACAGTCGATTTACACTTAAGGTTAATATTGTTATGTGTGAACTTGATCCTGTCATTATGATATTAGCTGGTTATTTTGCTCATTAGTTGATGCAGTTTCTTCCTAGCATCGATGGACTTTGCATTTTGGCATGTTTTTGCAATGGCTGGTATGGGTTATTCCTTTCCATGTTTAGTGCTTCCTTCAGGATCTTTTGTAGGTCAGGCCTGGTGGTGATAAAATCTCTAAGCATTTCTTTGTCTATAAAGGATTTTATTTCTCCTTCACTTATGAAACTTAGTTTGGCTGGATATGAAATTCTGGGTTTAAAATTCTT
>NW_022325098.1:0-15013 GCF_002776525.5 Piliocolobus tephrosceles | reverse complement strand
ACTATTATCACACATACATGCCATCATCATTACTATTATCACACACACACATCATCATTACTATTATCACACACATACACATCACCATCATTACTATTACCATACATACAAGTCATAATCATTACTATTATCACACGCACACATCACCATTACTATTATCACACACACGTCATCGTCATTACTACTGTCACACACATATACATCATCATCATTACTATTATCACACATACATGCCATTGTTACTATTATCACACACACATCATCATTACTATTATCACACACACGTCATCATCATTACTAATATCCCACATACACACTATCATCATTACTCTTATCACACATGTCATCATTACAACTATTATCACACACACACGCCATCATTACTATTATCACACACGTGTCATTACTTTTGTCACACACACAGCATTATCATTACTATTATCACACACATACACATCATCATCACTATTATCACAATACACAGCATCATTACTGTTATCACACACATACACCATCATCACTGCTATTATCACACCCATGTCATCATTAGTATCATCACACACATACACATCATCACTACTATTATCACACATACATGTTGTCATCATTACTATTATCAACAGAAGTCCAACTTCATTCAGGTTTCCCTGATTTTTACCTAATATCCTCACATCTCCTTAGGCTCCTCTTAGCTGTGGCAGCTTCTCAGGTTTTCCTTGTTTCTGATGACCTGGACAGCTTGGAGGAATGTTGGTCACATACCATGCATTTTCGTGTATTTGGTTTATTTTATTTTATTATTATTATTATTATTATTTTTAGAGATGGGGTCTTACTCTACTGCCCAGGCTGGAGTACAGTGGCACCTTCTTAGATCACTGCAGGCTTGAACTCCTGGTCTCAAGCAATCCTCCCACCTCAGCCTACTGAGTAGCTGGGACTACAGGTGTGTGCCACCACCCCAGCTAAGTTTTTACTTTTTTTGTAGAGACAGGGTCTCACTGTGTTGGCCACACTGGTCTCAAACTCTTAGCCTTAAGGTATCATCCCACCTCAGCCTCCCAAAGTGCTCGGATTACAGGTGTGTGCTCCACTTATTTGTGTTCTCTCTAATCCCTAGCAGGAGGTAAGCCCCTAGAAGACAGGGATTTCTGCCTGCCTGTTCACTGCCATTTCCCAGCAACTGGAATGGTGCTTGCCACAGCGTAGGTGTTCCATGAGTAACTGCCACCCAGATGAGTTTGCCAAGCAAATAGTTTATGTCTCTGGGTTTCAGAGAGCCCAGTCCTTCACATGCTGTACATAAAGACAGTTATGGGCTGGGCGCAGTGGCTGTAATACCAGCACTGTGGGTGGCTGAGGCAGGTGGATTGCCTGAGGTCAAGAGTTTGAGACCAGCTTGGACAACATGGTGCAACCTCATCTCTACTAAAAATACAAAAATTAGCCAGGACTGATCATGGGTGCCTGTAGTCCCAGCTACTCAGGAGACTGAGGCAGGAGAATTGCTTGAACCTGGGAGGCAAAGGTTTCAGTGAGCCAAGATCACGCCACTGCACTCCAGCCTGGGTGACAGAGCGAGACTCCATCTCAAAGAAAAAAAAAAAAAGACAATTAGGTCTCCAGTAATTAAGTAATTCTCTAGTTTGAGGAACCAGCACCGGAACCTCCTTGATGCTTTGTGACTGCCACATCTGGAACACCCACACTTCGCTGTACCTCAGGGTCCCTCGACCACCTTCAGGCCAACACTTCCGGCGGTCCCACGGGGAAACTTCAGAGCTGATCTGCGTTCTCAGCAACCTTGACAGCTTCTTCTGTGTGAAGTGTTTAAATGGGTCAACAACTTTAATATTTTATTGCATGTTGCCCTTTTTATTTTATAAATGTAAGTGGAAAAAAATAGAAGAAAGAAAATGCTGACCCTAGTAATTGGGAGAAGTTATCTAAGGAATGTGGATGACGAACAGGAGTGAAATATTTCAGGCTGCATCAGAGGCTTCCTAGGCCCTGGCCAATGATCTGAAACCTGCCCAAAGTGCTAGAAACCCTAACAGAGCTGTGTGTAAATGGAGAGACGTGGTAAGGGACTGGATAGCATTTCCTCTCCCTCTCGGAATACCTCACCAGATTAGGCAGAATGACAGTTCTACTTTCTACTCTGTCCTCTTTAGTTCCCTAGTATCTTTTCAGAAACAGACACACCAAGAATTCCCTGCTCATTATATCTGCTTGGCAACTTTACAGTACGTGCTTTAGGGACACCTGTGTGAGCTGGGAATCCAATTTCATTTATTCATAAGTAATTATGGAGCACTAAAAATTGGCTAAGCATGTGCTTCAAAATGAGTGCTTTCTTGCTCACCCAATGTCCAATATACAGCATGCTCTAAATATTTATAGAAGCCTGAGCAACATAGGCTGGGCACGGTGGCTCACGCCTGTAATCCCGGCATTTTGGGAGGCCAAGGCAGACAGATTACCTGAGGTTGGGAGTTCAAGACCAACCTAGCTAACATGGGGAAACGCTGACTCTACTAAAAATACAAAAAACATTAGTCGAGCATGGTGGCAGGTGCCTGTAATCCCAGCTACTCAGGAGGAGAATTGCTTGAACCTGAGAGGCAGAGAGTGCAGTGAGATGAGATCGTACCACTGCATTCCAGCCTGGTCAACAGAGCGAGATTCCATCTCAAAAAAAAAAAAAAAAAAACCTGGGCAACATAGCAAGACTCTGTCTCTACCAATAAATTCAATAAATTAAAAATTTAGCCAGGCATGGCGGTGCACGTCTAGAGTCCCAGTTACTTGGGAGGCTGAGACAGGAGGATCACTTGAGCCTAGGAGTTCAAGGCTTCATTGAGCCATGATCACGTCACTGGACTCTAGCCTGGGCAACAGAGTGAGACCCTGTCTCTAAAACAGAAATAAATAAATAAATATTTACAGAATGCATGGAAAGTCTTCGATTCCTCGAATAAGAGAGTAAATGTCTATCAAAACTGATCTCATATTTGCCTAGAGACAAGTTTACATGTCCTGTAAAATTCTAGCCTTCAGAAAAGCATACAAAGCCAGTCACAGTGGTGTGCACCTACAGTCCCAGCTATTTGGGAGGCTGAAGCAGGTGAATCACTTGAGGCCAAGAGTCTAAGGATGGAGTATCCTAGGATGGCACTTGTGAGTAGCCACAGCACTCCAGCCTGGGCAACACAGTGAGACTCCATCTCAAAGAAAGAAAGAAAGAAAAGCACACAACTATTATATATCAATTTTAAAGATTTTTTTCAAATGTTAATCTCATCCAAAGACCCCCTCACAGAAATATCCAGAATAATGTTCCACCAAAATATCTGGGCACCATGTTGTCCTGTTGAGATGACACATGAAGTTAACCATCACACATACAATGGAATACTCTGATGCCTTTAAGGAAGGAAATCCTGTCACACGCTACAATGTGGGTGAACCTTCAGGACATGCTGAGGGAAATAAGGCAGCTGCAAAAAGACAGATATTGTATGATTCCAGTTACATGACGTAACTGAAAGTAATCAAATTCACAGAAACACAAAGTAGAATGATGGTTACCAGGGGTGGTCAGGATGAGGCATAAGAGAGTTGTTGCTTAATGGATACAGAGTTTCAAATTTGCAGATGAAAAAGTTCTAGAGATCTGTTTCACAATGATATGAACGTATTTATTATTACTGAACTGCATACTTAAAAACGGTTAAAATGGTAATTTTTTTTGAAAGGACATTTTGTTATATGCTACAACATGGACAAACCTCAAAGATATTAGGCTAAGCAAAATAAGCTAGTCCCAAAAGGACAAATACTATGTGATTCTATTTATATGAAATGCCAAGAATAGCTAAATTTACAGAGACAGACAGTAGAATGATATCTACCAGGGACTGGAAGGAGGACAGGAGGCATTGTTATTTAATGGGCACACAGTTTCAGTTTGAGAAGACGAAAAACGTCCTGTATATGGATGGAGATAATGGTTGCACAAAAATGTGAAAGTATTAATGCTGCTACACTCTACACTGAAAAATAGTTATGATAATAATTTTTATGTTATGTATATTTTAATACAATTTTTTTTTTTTTTTTTTTTTTTTTTTTTTGAGGCGGAGTCTGGCTCTGTCGCCCGGACTGGAGTGCAGTGGCCGGATCTCGGCTCACTGCAAGCTCCGCCTCCCGGGTTTACGCCATTCTCCTGCTTCAGCCTCCCGAGTAGCTGGGACTACAGGCGCCCGCCACCTCGCCCGGCTAGTTTTTGTATTTTTAGTAGAGACGGGGTTTCACCGTGTTAGCCAGGATGGTCTCGATCTCCTGACCTCGTGATCCACCCGTCTCGGCCTCCCAAAGTGCTGGGATTACAGGCTTGAGCCACCGCGCCCGGCTTAATACAATTTTTAAGAGACATCTAACAAATGCAATATGTAGGCTTTACTGAAATAAACTGTAAATTCAAATAAACTATATATGACTGTACAGCTTAACAAGAAAATACAGTGTCTGGATATTTGATGATATGAAATTAGTAATTTGGAGGAGGTGCGTTAGTAAACTGTGACTACGTCATACATAGACTTCTAGCAATACATATTGAAACATATATAGACAAAAATATGTTTGCCGAGATTTGCTTCAAAATAATTTCAAACTAGAGAAACAGGGAAAGTAGAGAGGACACAAGATTGGCCAGGAGCTGGTAATTACAGGAGCAAAGTGATGGGTACATGGGGTAAATTGTACTGTTCCTCTACTTCTGTTTATGTTTGAAATTTTCCATAACAAAAAGTTTTTTGTTCTTTAATGAATGACATCTTAGAATCAAAGAAATAGAGTAACTTCAGGCCTGTAATTCCAGCACTTTGGGGGGTGAGGTGGGCAGATCGCTTGAGCCTAGGAGCTCCAGACCAGACTGGGCAACTTGGCAAAACTCGTCTCTATAAAAACTACAAAAAATTAGCCAGGTCCACGCACCTGTGGTCCCAGCTACTTGGAAAGCTGAGATGGGAGGATCACTTGAGCCTGGGAAACAGAGGCTGCAGTGAGTCAACATTGAACCACTGCACTCCATCCTGCATGACAGAGGGAGACCCTGTCTCAGAAAAAAAAAAGAAAAGAAAAGAAATAAGGTAACTGTTGTGCCGTGATGGAGTGCTGCTCTCAGGGACTAATGAGACCATCTGTCCTAAATGACCCGCAATAGGCAAAAGGTGATGGTTCCCAAAGATGTCTCCCACCCCAAATCCCTGGTCTGTGACTATGTTAACTTATACAGCAAAAGGATTATGGAGGTGTGGTTAAAGTTGCAGACTCTGAGATGGAAATTGTCCCGGATATCTGGATGGACCAAATCTAATCACAGGGGTCCTTAAAGCAGAGAATCTTTCCAGGATGCAATGAGACATGAGTTGGAGGAGGAGGAGAGATCATAGGTGTCATACATACCCATGAAAAAGTTGAATTTATAAATTAGACACAGTAAGAGATTCACAACGATAATTAATAATAAAATAGAGCAATTATAACAATATATGGAAGTGTGAGATGGACATGCTGTTGCTGGCTTTGAAAACGGGAGAAGGGGGCCTCAAGCCAAGGAATGCAAGTAGGCTCTAGAATGGCCCTCGGCTGATGTCCAGCAAGGAAATGGTGCCCTCGGTCCTCATAGAGGAACTGCCCTTTGCCAACAACCTGAATGAGCAGGGAAATGGATCCTCTCCCACAATCTCCCCAGAAAGGAATGCACCTTGATTCTAACGGAGTGAGACCCATGTTACACTTCTGACCCACGCTACTGTAAGATAATCAATTTGTGTCCTTTTAAGACTATGAGGCAGGGCATGGTGGCTCACGCCTGTAATCCCAGCACTTTGGGAGGCTGAGGAGGGCAGATCAAGAGGTCAGGAGTTCGAGACCAGCCTGTCCAATATGGTGAAACCCCGTCTCTACTAAAAAATACAAAAATTAGACAGGCATGATGGCACGCACCTGCAGTCACAGCTACTTGGCAGGCTGAGGCAGGAGAATCACTTGAACCTGGGAGGTGGAGGTTGCAGTGAGCCGAGATTGCGCCACCGCACTCCAGCCTGGGTGAAGAGTAAGACTCCATCTCCAAAAAAAAAAAAAAAAAGAATATGAATGCGTGGGAATTTGTTATAACAATGGAAAACTAACAAACAAATGGCCCAAATGCCTTATGGTTTTGAATGTTTGTATCTGCATTTTACAGGGTTTTTTTCTATTCTCCTTTGGTAGGAGCCTATACAATAGTTCCCCCTTAGCTGCAGGAGACATGTTCCAAGACCCCCAAAGGATGCCTGAAAAACCTCAAACAGCACCGAACCCTATATATACTATGCTTTTTTCTATACATACATACCTATAATAAAGTTTAATTTATAAATTAGGCACAGTAAGAGATTCACAACAATAATAATACAGAGGAATAATTATAACAATATACTGTAATAAAAATTATATGAATGTGATCTATCTTTCTCTCTCTCCTTCTCTTAAAAGATCTTACTGGACCAGGTGCAGTGGCTCACACCTGTAATCTCAGCACTTTGGAGGCTGAGGAGGGTGGATTGTTCAAGACCAGCCTGGGCAACATGGCAAAACCCCATCTCTACAAAAAATACAAAAAAAAAGTTAGCCAGATATGGTGGCATGCACCTGTAGTCACAGCTGCTTGGCTGGCTAAGGTGAGAGGATGGCTTGAACCTGGGAGGTTGAAGCTACAGTGAGCCATGTTCATACCATTGCACTGTAGCCTAGGTGACAAAGCGAGACCTGTCTCAAAATATATATATATATATATATATATGTGTGTGTGTGTGTGTGTGTGTCTGTGTGTGTACATATGTATTTTATACATAGTATATAAATATCATATATAATATTAAATATTTGGAGATCAAGGTGAGCGGATTGTTTGAGACCAGCCTGGGCTGGTCTCAACCCCATCTATACAAAAAATTAGCCAGATATGGTGGTGTGCACCTGTAGCCACAGCTACTCAGGGGACTGAGGTGGGAGGATGGCTTGAGCCTGGAAGGCCAAGGCTGCAGACAGAAATATTCAAAACCATAAGGCATTTGGACCATTTATTAATTTTCCATTGTTATAACAAGTTCCCACATATTCATTTTCTTAAAAGAACACAAATATTATATATTTATATAAGTATATTCATAAATATATAAATATTTAGATAGATTTATACTTATATAATATATAAGTATTTATATATAATTATAAATATTTATATATTTATATATATATGCTTTTATATATTTATGTCTTATTGTACTGTATTTACCTATTTTAGGCCTGCAGTTGACCATGGCATGGGTAGCTGAAACTGTGAAATGAAACCGTGGATAAGGAGGGACTATTTCAGTGTATATGAATGCTGCTTATTTACTATTTCAAATGTGTGAAGGGAGGGAAAAGCAAATAGCATTGGCTCGCTCCCTCAGCGACAGCGAGCAGGAATTCCTGTTCCATACCACGCAGGCAACAGGCTAATGACCAGGGCTGTCACAGGGTCAGCCAGAGTCGGGTGTGCACACCCCGATCTAGAGCAACACCCCACAGGCTTTTTTTTTTTTTTTTTTTTTGAGACGGGGTCTCGCTCGTCGCCCAGGCCGGAGTGCAGTGGCACAATCTCAGCTCACCATCCGTTTCCCGGATTCAAGCGATTCTCCTGCCTCAGCCTCCCGAGTAGCTGGGATTACAGGCATGCACCACCATGCCCAGCTAATTTTGTGTTTTTAGCAGAGACTGGATTTCTCCATGTTGGTCAGGCTGGTCTCCAACTGTCAACCTCAGGTGATCTGCCCGCCTCTGCCTCCCAAAGTGCTGGGATTACAGGCGTGAACTACTGTGCCCGGTCCCCCACAGGCTTTTATTACAGGCAGCCTGACTATGACCAAGAGCATCCAGCTAGGTGTGGCATGCTGGCTGCAGCTGGGGTTAGCAGGCTTCAAGGCAGCCCAGAGAATTGGTGTTACCAGTAGAGGGTGTCCAGGTTCTTGGCATTTTGAACAAAGAATTGGACAAGACACACAAAGAAAGCAAGGAAAGAATAAAGCCACAAAAGCGGAGATTTATTGAAAACGAAAATACACTCCACAGGGTGGGAGCGGCCCAAGCATCCGCTCAAGGACCTGAATGCAGAATCTTCTAGAATCCAAATACCCGCTAGAGTGTTCCCATTGGCCACTTGGTGTTCACCCCATGTAAATAAAGTAGTGGCCTCCAATCAGTCTGACTGGCTGAAGAAAACAACCAATCAGAGATACTTTCAATTTCCCATCTGCCGCACAGAAAAGGTGAGGGTTTGCAAAGGGAGTACCCTCTGGTTCTTTGGTTACTTAGGCATGGAAAGTTAGGGTTTTCCTTTCGATTTAGTTCTAGGAAGTCGGCGTGAAACGGCCTTAGATTCCCTGCCTCCAGACCCTATTCTCTTGCCTCATTGGTACCAGCAATTCGTTGGTGCAGAATTTTAAAATGTTTCCAAGACTACTAGCATGAGTTGCCTGAGCTGAGTACCCTGGGCCCTAGAATTTAAAAAATAGCAGAGATGGGGCCTGGGAAACTGCATTTTAACAAGCTTTTCAAGTGATTCTTAGGCATCGGAAGTTTGAGAAGCAAGGCCACAATGGGTGGGGGGCCCAACTCAGGCTCTTAGGGTATAACCAGCTCTGAGTGAGAACCACTGAACTTGTAAATAACGCATGAAAACAACAATGAAAGGGAAAAAGTGCAAAAATTTGAGGGTATCTATTTTGGTGTTTGCAGAGGTGAAATATTAATGACAGCTCATAAGCAATTAAGTCTGCAAACTACCAAAAAACCGAGAGTATACTTTGTTTATAGATTTCTCCAGCAATATAACAAAAAGTTTAAAGAACACACATCAAACCATAAACACTGGCAAATGCTCAGCGTTGGGGTTTTAGTGGATGTGCACTTTTTTGTACTATGCACTTCGATGTGGTTTGAATATTTAAAAGCAAAGACAGTCATACATCACTTAAGAGCAGGGATACAGCACTTTTGAGAAATGTGTCCCTAGACGATTTCACCGTTGTAGTGAAATCGTGAACATCAGAGAGTGCACTTACACAAATCTAGGTGGTATGGCCTACTATGCACCTAGGCTATATGGTGTAGCCTATTGCTCCCAGACTAAAAATCTGTACAGCATGTTACTGTACTGAATACCATAGACAATTGTAGCACAATGGTATTTGTGTACCAAAATATAGAAAAGGGACAGTAAAAATACCAGTATAAAGATAAAAAGCAGGCTGGGCATGGTGGCTCATGCCTGTAATCCCAGCACGTTGGGAGGCTGAGGAGAGTGAATCACTTGAGGTCAGCCTGGCCAACATGGTGAAACCCCATCTCTACTAAAAATACAAAAATTGGCCGGCTGTAGTGACACACACCTGTAGTCCCAGTTACTCAGGAGGCTGAGGCAGGAGAATCGCTTCAACCCAGGAGGTAGAGTTTGCAGTGAGACAAGATTGTGCAACTGCACTCCTGCCTGGGTGACAGGGCGAGACTCAGTCTCAAAAAGATAAAAAGTGTACACATGCAATATGGTTTGGATGCTTGTCCCCTCCACATCTCATGTTGAAATGTGATCTCCAAGGTTGGAGGTGGGGCCTGGTGGGAGGTGTTGGATCATGGGAGCAAATCCCTCATGAATGGCTTAGCACCATCCTCTTGGTGATAAGTGTGTTCTCTATTAGTTCATTGTGAGAACTGGTTGTTTAAAAGAATACTGGCACTTCATACTCTCTCTCTGGCTCCCTCTCTTGCCATGTGACATGCTGGCCTCCCTTCACCTCCACCATGAATGGAAGCTTCCTGAGGCCCTCACCAGAAGCAGAGGCCAGCACTATGCTTCCTATACAGCCTCCAGAACCATGAGCCAAATAAATCTCTTTTCTTTATATGAATAAATCACCAGTCTCAGGTATTCCTTTATAGCAACTCAACCAGACCAATACAACCCGTATAGGGCATTTATCAAGAATGGAACTTGCCATAACTGAAAGTTGTTCTGGATGAGTCAGTGAGTCAGTGGTGAGTAAATGTGAAGGCCTCCAGGGCTGTCCAAGGGAGAGAACACAGTCATGACTTCTTAGTTTCCATTTCTGGCTGGGCCAGT
Organism: Piliocolobus tephrosceles; assembly: GCF_002776525.5. Taxonomy (NCBI): domain Eukaryota; kingdom Metazoa; phylum Chordata; class Mammalia; order Primates; family Cercopithecidae; genus Piliocolobus; species Piliocolobus tephrosceles. Next base: position 4,800 of record NW_022325098.1, on the reverse strand, counting down.
AAAGCCCCTTCCTCGCCCCTCTTTTCTGCTTATCACTAGAAACAGAAACTAAAAACTATGGCTTCAGGCTGCTAAAAGCTAAAACAAAACTGACCAACGACAGCAACAAAATAAGGCAGGTTGGACAAGCTTCGTAGGAAATTACTATACACTACTGTAGACTTTATAAACACGGACACTTAGGCTATACTACATTTTTAAAAATTTTCTTCCTTCAATAATGAATTAACCTTAACTAATTGTAACTTTTTTTAAAGACAGGGTCTCACTCTGTCATCCAAGCTGGAGTGCAGTGGCACAATCGTAGCTCACTGGAGCCTCGACCTCCTGGGCTCAAGCAATTCTTCTGCCTCAGGCTCCCAAGTAGCATGGACTACAGGCACACACCACCACTCCCAGCTAATTTTTAAAAAATTTTTTTGTAGAGATGGGGGTCTCGCTATGTTACCCAGACTGATCTTGAACTCCCAGCCTCAAGTGATCCTCCGCCTCAGCCTGCCAAAGTGTTGGGATTACAGACGTAAACCACCAGGCCTGGCCTAGCTTCCTGTAACTTTTTTAACTTAAAAGTTTTTCATTTTTTTAACTTTTTGACTCTTTTGTAATAACTACTTAAAACACAAACACACTGTACAAAAATATTTTTTATATCCTTATTCTATGAGGTTTTTAATTTTTTTATAACTTCTTAAACTTTTTTGTTAAAAACTAAGACACAAACACAGACGTTATCCTAGGCCTACACAGGGTCAGGATCATCAATATCATGGTCTTCCATCTCTACATCTTATCCCACTGGTAGGTTTTCAGTGGAAATAACACACAGGAAGCTGTCTCCTAGAGTAACATTGCCTTTTTCTGGATACCTCCTGCAGGACCTACCTGAGGCTATTTTACAGCTAACTTTTTTTTTTTTTAATTGAGATGGAGTCTCACTCTGTTGCCCAGGCTGGAGTGCAGTGGCACAGTCCCGGTTCACTGCAACCTCCGCCTCCCAGGTTCAAGTGATCCTCTTGCCTCAGCCTCCCAAGTAGCTGGGGACTACAGACACCTGCAACCATGCCCAGCTAATTTTTGTATTTTTAGTAGAAACAACGTTTCACTATGTTGGCCAGGCTGGTCTTGAACTCTTGACCTAAAGTGATCTGCCCACCTTGGCCTCCCAAAGTGCTGGGATTACAGATGTGAGCCACTGCACCTGACCATGGCTAACATTTTTTAATAAGTAGAAAGAGTACACTCTAAATGATAAAGTGTATAGTGATGATCACAAGTATAATATGGTAAATACATAAACCAGTAACTTAGCTCTTTATTATCAAGTATTATATACTGTACTAAACTAGATTATATGTATATATTAGACTTACATACTACTGCCAGCACAGTAGGTTTGTTTACACTAGCATCATCATGAACACATGAGTAATGAGTTGCAATACAAGTTTAGGCAGTCAAGTCACTGGGTTATAGGAATTTTTCAGCTCCATTATAATCTTACGGGACCACCGTCATAGATGCAGTCCGTCACTAACAGAAACGCTGTAATAGGTCGGGCACAGTGGCTCACACCTGTAATCCCAGCACTTTGGGAGGCTGAGATGGGTGGATCACCTGAGGTCAGGAGTTCAAGACCAGCCTGGCCAACATGACGAAACCTCATCTCTACTAAAAAATATAAAAATTAGCCAGGTGTGGTGATACAAGCCTGTAGTCCCAGCTACTAGGGAGGCTGAGGCAGGGGAATCACTTGAACCCAGGAGGTGGAGGTTGTAGTGAGCCGAGATCATGTCACTGAACTCCAGCCTGGGTAACAGAGAGAGATGCCATCTCAAAAAAAAAAAAAAAAAAAAAAAAAAAAAAAAAGTTCACTTTAGCTACTGAAGCCTTCCATATTGTTCTCTGTGAAGCCTGACCAATGAAGACATCTTAAGTCCTAAAGAAACAAATTGGTTATTTTTTTAGGATTAAATTAGAAGACCATTTTCACAATATTAATAACACAGAAAGCTTTACAAGTCACAATGCTTGCTTCCAAACCCCCCCACACCCCATTTTAGCCAATTTTCAAACAACCACAACAATGAAGACCAACCAATGACAGCCCAGAGACACCACCCCAATTCTATTTCTCTGCAAAAAAAAAAAAAAAAAAAAAAAAAAAAAAAGTTTAAATCAATAAAATCATCTACAGAAGATCAAGAGAGTACTGGCAGAATATTCCCTTAGACTGGAGAGACGGAAAAGAAGTAACTAGGAACTAAAAATCCACTTATATGAGATATCTAGAGTAGTCAAAATCACAGGAACAGAAAGTAGAACGGTGGCTGCCAGCAACTGAAGGGAAGGGAGGTAAGGGAGTTGTTTAATGAATGACAAGCCTCAGTTTTGCAAGATGAAAAAGTTCTGGTGATCTCTCACAACAATGTGAATATACTTAGCACTACTGAGCTGTACATTTAAAAGTGGTTAAGATTGCCAGGCACAGTGGCTCACACCTGTAATTCCCGCATTTTAGACTATCAGGCACGGTGGATTACACACCTGCAATCCGAGGCAGGTGGATCACTTGAGGTCAGGAGTTCAAGATCAGCCTGGCTAACATGGTGAAACCCCATCTTTACTAAAAATACAAAAAAAAAAAAAAAAAAAAATTACCTGGGTGTGATCTCAGCTACTCAGGAGGCTGAGACAGGAGAATCACTTGAACCCGGGAGGCAGAGGTTACAGTAAGCTGAGATTGCACCACTGTACTCCAGCCTGGGCAACAGAGCAAGAGTCTGTGTCAAAAAAAAAAAAAAAATGGTTAAGATGGCAAATTTTATGTTCTGTGCATTTCACCAAAATAAAAATTCACAAAGAGACCAAAAAAAAAAAAAAAAAAACAAAACAAAACTACAATAAGATACCTCTTCACACCTACTAAAATGGCTACAATAAAAACAAGTGTTGGTGAGATGTGGAGAAACTGGAACTCATGCATTGCCAGTGGGAATGTCAAATGCCATAGCCATTTTGAAAAGCAGTTTGGCAGATTCTTAAAATGTTAAACATAGCCAGGCATGGTGGCTCACACCTATAGTCCCAGCTACTCAGGAGGCTGAGTTGGGAGGATTGCTTGAGGCCAGGAATTCAAGACCAGCCTGGGCAACATAGTGAGAGCCCATCTCTATGAAAAATTAAAAATTTAGCCAGGCATGGTGGTATGCACCTTAGCCCCAGCTACTCAAGAGGCTGAGAGAAAAGAAAAAAACGTGTAGTATATCCATACAATGAAAATACTATTCACCAATAAAAAGGAATTAAGTATTGATACATGCTGCCAGATGGCTGGACTTCAAAAGTTGTGCTGAAATGAAAGCCAGTCATAAAATGCTACGTATTATATGTTTATGATTCCATTTATATGAAATAGCCACAAAAGGCGAATTCAGAGAAAAAGAAAGCAGATCATTGGTTGCCTGGGGTGAAATGGGGAGTGACTGACTCATTTACTCAGGGCATCTTTTTGGTGTGACAAAAATATTCTTTCAATAACAAACTGGTGCTAAAATAATTAATAATAATAAAGAAAATAATCTAAAATTGATCGTGGCAATGGTAAATGTAAGTTTACTAAAAATTGTTAAATTTAAAATAAGTGAATTTTGTGATATGTAAATTATACCTCACTAAAGCATAAATAAAATGAAGTCAGACTTCTGGATTACACACTGAGGCCCACATTGGCCAGTGAGGTGCTTTGCCAGACAACTTCCATAAACTAAATGAACAATTTATAACTCCTAGATTTTGCTTAAAATATAGTTAAAACATACATACAATTAATACAAGATAGGATGGTAATGATATCCTTTATAACTCTTTAGAAGTATAATGAAAAATACTTTACTGTCAACTTACAAAGGTACAAGAGGAAAATTTGTTTTTCCACCAAGAGCTTGGGAATAGGGTCCCCACCCCGTGTCAGTTCACTGCCATGTACTGGGAGGATGACATCTCAGTCTAGGAGCTACAAGTCACCTGCCCCAGAGCAAGTGCTGGGGATTTCAGCATATTCTCAATATTAACTGAGAGAACCATTAGATGGCCGACACTAGGGTGGGCACAGTGGTTCATGCCTGTAATCCCAGCACTTTGGGAAGCCAAGAGGGAAGAGTCACTTGAAGCTAGGAGTTCAAGACCAGCCTGAGCAACACAGGGAAACCCCCGCTACACACACACACACACACACACACACACACACACATGCACACACACATATAAATTAGCTGTGCATGGTGGCTCATGCCTGTGGTCCCAGCTACCTAGGAGTCTGAGATGGGAGGCTCGCTTGAGCCCAGGAGGTAGAGGCTGCAGTGAGCTATGATCGTGCCACTGCATTGCAGCCTGGGTAGCAGGCTCATTTAGTTTATGGGATGAGAAGGAGAAAGAGAAAGAGAGAAGAGAAGAAAGCAAGCCAGCCAGCCAACACCGAATGTCAGCTTGCATCTTTTCTCTCATCCTTCCATTATGGGAAAGCCCGACAGGAGGCATTTACCTTGCAAAACAACTCTTGACCTCTGCTGCCCCTGGGACTGGGACAAACCTGAAATACAAAGATAACCAAAAATAAATAAATATATATAAATTAAAATTTTAAAAAAGTGCGAGGCTTTCAAGAACCCACGTCCTTCAATGGTAATACTGACCTTAGCTGATTTTCCCTAGGGACTGAGCTTCCATATCAGACCCAACCCTCCTATACAGCAGCCCCCCCAAACTGATATGTTCCAAGACCCACAGAGGATACTTCAAACC
>NW_022325097.1:0-15011 GCF_002776525.5 Piliocolobus tephrosceles | reverse complement strand
ACTATTATCACACATACATGCCATCATCATTACTATTATCACACACACACATCATCATTACTATTATCACACACATACACATCACCATCATTACTATTACCATACATACAAGTCATAATCATTACTATTATCACACGCACACATCACCATTACTATTATCACACACACGTCATCGTCATTACTACTGTCACACACATATACATCATCATCATTACTATTATCACACATACATGCCATTGTTACTATTATCACACACACATCATCATTACTATTATCACACACACGTCATCATCATTACTAATATCCCACATACACACTATCATCATTACTCTTATCACACATGTCATCATTACAACTATTATCACACACACACGCCATCATTACTATTATCACACACGTGTCATTACTTTTGTCACACACACAGCATTATCATTACTATTATCACACACATACACATCATCATCACTATTATCACAATACACAGCATCATTACTGTTATCACACACATACACCATCATCACTGCTATTATCACACCCATGTCATCATTAGTATCATCACACACATACACATCATCACTACTATTATCACACATACATGTTGTCATCATTACTATTATCAACAGAAGTCCAACTTCATTCAGGTTTCCCTGATTTTTACCTAATATCCTCACATCTCCTTAGGCTCCTCTTAGCTGTGGCAGCTTCTCAGGTTTTCCTTGTTTCTGATGACCTGGACAGCTTGGAGGAATGTTGGTCACATACCATGCATTTTCGTGTATTTGGTTTATTTTATTTTATTATTATTATTATTATTATTTTTAGAGATGGGGTCTTACTCTACTGCCCAGGCTGGAGTACAGTGGCACCTTCTTAGATCACTGCAGGCTTGAACTCCTGGTCTCAAGCAATCCTCCCACCTCAGCCTACTGAGTAGCTGGGACTACAGGTGTGTGCCACCACCCCAGCTAAGTTTTTACTTTTTTTGTAGAGACAGGGTCTCACTGTGTTGGCCACACTGGTCTCAAACTCTTAGCCTTAAGGTATCATCCCACCTCAGCCTCCCAAAGTGCTCGGATTACAGGTGTGTGCTCCACTTATTTGTGTTCTCTCTAATCCCTAGCAGGAGGTAAGCCCCTAGAAGACAGGGATTTCTGCCTGCCTGTTCACTGCCATTTCCCAGCAACTGGAATGGTGCTTGCCACAGCGTAGGTGTTCCATGAGTAACTGCCACCCAGATGAGTTTGCCAAGCAAATAGTTTATGTCTCTGGGTTTCAGAGAGCCCAGTCCTTCACATGCTGTACATAAAGACAGTTATGGGCTGGGCGCAGTGGCTGTAATACCAGCACTGTGGGTGGCTGAGGCAGGTGGATTGCCTGAGGTCAAGAGTTTGAGACCAGCTTGGACAACATGGTGCAACCTCATCTCTACTAAAAATACAAAAATTAGCCAGGACTGATCATGGGTGCCTGTAGTCCCAGCTACTCAGGAGACTGAGGCAGGAGAATTGCTTGAACCTGGGAGGCAAAGGTTTCAGTGAGCCAAGATCACGCCACTGCACTCCAGCCTGGGTGACAGAGCGAGACTCCATCTCAAAGAAAAAAAAAAAAAGACAATTAGGTCTCCAGTAATTAAGTAATTCTCTAGTTTGAGGAACCAGCACCGGAACCTCCTTGATGCTTTGTGACTGCCACATCTGGAACACCCACACTTCGCTGTACCTCAGGGTCCCTCGACCACCTTCAGGCCAACACTTCCGGCGGTCCCACGGGGAAACTTCAGAGCTGATCTGCGTTCTCAGCAACCTTGACAGCTTCTTCTGTGTGAAGTGTTTAAATGGGTCAACAACTTTAATATTTTATTGCATGTTGCCCTTTTTATTTTATAAATGTAAGTGGAAAAAAATAGAAGAAAGAAAATGCTGACCCTAGTAATTGGGAGAAGTTATCTAAGGAATGTGGATGACGAACAGGAGTGAAATATTTCAGGCTGCATCAGAGGCTTCCTAGGCCCTGGCCAATGATCTGAAACCTGCCCAAAGTGCTAGAAACCCTAACAGAGCTGTGTGTAAATGGAGAGACGTGGTAAGGGACTGGATAGCATTTCCTCTCCCTCTCGGAATACCTCACCAGATTAGGCAGAATGACAGTTCTACTTTCTACTCTGTCCTCTTTAGTTCCCTAGTATCTTTTCAGAAACAGACACACCAAGAATTCCCTGCTCATTATATCTGCTTGGCAACTTTACAGTACGTGCTTTAGGGACACCTGTGTGAGCTGGGAATCCAATTTCATTTATTCATAAGTAATTATGGAGCACTAAAAATTGGCTAAGCATGTGCTTCAAAATGAGTGCTTTCTTGCTCACCCAATGTCCAATATACAGCATGCTCTAAATATTTATAGAAGCCTGAGCAACATAGGCTGGGCACGGTGGCTCACGCCTGTAATCCCGGCATTTTGGGAGGCCAAGGCAGACAGATTACCTGAGGTTGGGAGTTCAAGACCAACCTAGCTAACATGGGGAAACGCTGACTCTACTAAAAATACAAAAAACATTAGTCGAGCATGGTGGCAGGTGCCTGTAATCCCAGCTACTCAGGAGGAGAATTGCTTGAACCTGAGAGGCAGAGAGTGCAGTGAGATGAGATCGTACCACTGCATTCCAGCCTGGTCAACAGAGCGAGATTCCATCTCAAAAAAAAAAAAAAAAAAACCTGGGCAACATAGCAAGACTCTGTCTCTACCAATAAATTCAATAAATTAAAAATTTAGCCAGGCATGGCGGTGCACGTCTAGAGTCCCAGTTACTTGGGAGGCTGAGACAGGAGGATCACTTGAGCCTAGGAGTTCAAGGCTTCATTGAGCCATGATCACGTCACTGGACTCTAGCCTGGGCAACAGAGTGAGACCCTGTCTCTAAAACAGAAATAAATAAATAAATATTTACAGAATGCATGGAAAGTCTTCGATTCCTCGAATAAGAGAGTAAATGTCTATCAAAACTGATCTCATATTTGCCTAGAGACAAGTTTACATGTCCTGTAAAATTCTAGCCTTCAGAAAAGCATACAAAGCCAGTCACAGTGGTGTGCACCTACAGTCCCAGCTATTTGGGAGGCTGAAGCAGGTGAATCACTTGAGGCCAAGAGTCTAAGGATGGAGTATCCTAGGATGGCACTTGTGAGTAGCCACAGCACTCCAGCCTGGGCAACACAGTGAGACTCCATCTCAAAGAAAGAAAGAAAGAAAAGCACACAACTATTATATATCAATTTTAAAGATTTTTTTCAAATGTTAATCTCATCCAAAGACCCCCTCACAGAAATATCCAGAATAATGTTCCACCAAAATATCTGGGCACCATGTTGTCCTGTTGAGATGACACATGAAGTTAACCATCACACATACAATGGAATACTCTGATGCCTTTAAGGAAGGAAATCCTGTCACACGCTACAATGTGGGTGAACCTTCAGGACATGCTGAGGGAAATAAGGCAGCTGCAAAAAGACAGATATTGTATGATTCCAGTTACATGACGTAACTGAAAGTAATCAAATTCACAGAAACACAAAGTAGAATGATGGTTACCAGGGGTGGTCAGGATGAGGCATAAGAGAGTTGTTGCTTAATGGATACAGAGTTTCAAATTTGCAGATGAAAAAGTTCTAGAGATCTGTTTCACAATGATATGAACGTATTTATTATTACTGAACTGCATACTTAAAAACGGTTAAAATGGTAATTTTTTTTGAAAGGACATTTTGTTATATGCTACAACATGGACAAACCTCAAAGATATTAGGCTAAGCAAAATAAGCTAGTCCCAAAAGGACAAATACTATGTGATTCTATTTATATGAAATGCCAAGAATAGCTAAATTTACAGAGACAGACAGTAGAATGATATCTACCAGGGACTGGAAGGAGGACAGGAGGCATTGTTATTTAATGGGCACACAGTTTCAGTTTGAGAAGACGAAAAACGTCCTGTATATGGATGGAGATAATGGTTGCACAAAAATGTGAAAGTATTAATGCTGCTACACTCTACACTGAAAAATAGTTATGATAATAATTTTTATGTTATGTATATTTTAATACAATTTTTTTTTTTTTTTTTTTTTTTTTTTTTTGAGGCGGAGTCTGGCTCTGTCGCCCGGACTGGAGTGCAGTGGCCGGATCTCGGCTCACTGCAAGCTCCGCCTCCCGGGTTTACGCCATTCTCCTGCTTCAGCCTCCCGAGTAGCTGGGACTACAGGCGCCCGCCACCTCGCCCGGCTAGTTTTTGTATTTTTAGTAGAGACGGGGTTTCACCGTGTTAGCCAGGATGGTCTCGATCTCCTGACCTCGTGATCCACCCGTCTCGGCCTCCCAAAGTGCTGGGATTACAGGCTTGAGCCACCGCGCCCGGCTTAATACAATTTTTAAGAGACATCTAACAAATGCAATATGTAGGCTTTACTGAAATAAACTGTAAATTCAAATAAACTATATATGACTGTACAGCTTAACAAGAAAATACAGTGTCTGGATATTTGATGATATGAAATTAGTAATTTGGAGGAGGTGCGTTAGTAAACTGTGACTACGTCATACATAGACTTCTAGCAATACATATTGAAACATATATAGACAAAAATATGTTTGCCGAGATTTGCTTCAAAATAATTTCAAACTAGAGAAACAGGGAAAGTAGAGAGGACACAAGATTGGCCAGGAGCTGGTAATTACAGGAGCAAAGTGATGGGTACATGGGGTAAATTGTACTGTTCCTCTACTTCTGTTTATGTTTGAAATTTTCCATAACAAAAAGTTTTTTGTTCTTTAATGAATGACATCTTAGAATCAAAGAAATAGAGTAACTTCAGGCCTGTAATTCCAGCACTTTGGGGGGTGAGGTGGGCAGATCGCTTGAGCCTAGGAGCTCCAGACCAGACTGGGCAACTTGGCAAAACTCGTCTCTATAAAAACTACAAAAAATTAGCCAGGTCCACGCACCTGTGGTCCCAGCTACTTGGAAAGCTGAGATGGGAGGATCACTTGAGCCTGGGAAACAGAGGCTGCAGTGAGTCAACATTGAACCACTGCACTCCATCCTGCATGACAGAGGGAGACCCTGTCTCAGAAAAAAAAAAGAAAAGAAAAGAAATAAGGTAACTGTTGTGCCGTGATGGAGTGCTGCTCTCAGGGACTAATGAGACCATCTGTCCTAAATGACCCGCAATAGGCAAAAGGTGATGGTTCCCAAAGATGTCTCCCACCCCAAATCCCTGGTCTGTGACTATGTTAACTTATACAGCAAAAGGATTATGGAGGTGTGGTTAAAGTTGCAGACTCTGAGATGGAAATTGTCCCGGATATCTGGATGGACCAAATCTAATCACAGGGGTCCTTAAAGCAGAGAATCTTTCCAGGATGCAATGAGACATGAGTTGGAGGAGGAGGAGAGATCATAGGTGTCATACATACCCATGAAAAAGTTGAATTTATAAATTAGACACAGTAAGAGATTCACAACGATAATTAATAATAAAATAGAGCAATTATAACAATATATGGAAGTGTGAGATGGACATGCTGTTGCTGGCTTTGAAAACGGGAGAAGGGGGCCTCAAGCCAAGGAATGCAAGTAGGCTCTAGAATGGCCCTCGGCTGATGTCCAGCAAGGAAATGGTGCCCTCGGTCCTCATAGAGGAACTGCCCTTTGCCAACAACCTGAATGAGCAGGGAAATGGATCCTCTCCCACAATCTCCCCAGAAAGGAATGCACCTTGATTCTAACGGAGTGAGACCCATGTTACACTTCTGACCCACGCTACTGTAAGATAATCAATTTGTGTCCTTTTAAGACTATGAGGCAGGGCATGGTGGCTCACGCCTGTAATCCCAGCACTTTGGGAGGCTGAGGAGGGCAGATCAAGAGGTCAGGAGTTCGAGACCAGCCTGTCCAATATGGTGAAACCCCGTCTCTACTAAAAAATACAAAAATTAGACAGGCATGATGGCACGCACCTGCAGTCACAGCTACTTGGCAGGCTGAGGCAGGAGAATCACTTGAACCTGGGAGGTGGAGGTTGCAGTGAGCCGAGATTGCGCCACCGCACTCCAGCCTGGGTGAAGAGTAAGACTCCATCTCCAAAAAAAAAAAAAAAAAGAATATGAATGCGTGGGAATTTGTTATAACAATGGAAAACTAACAAACAAATGGCCCAAATGCCTTATGGTTTTGAATGTTTGTATCTGCATTTTACAGGGTTTTTTTCTATTCTCCTTTGGTAGGAGCCTATACAATAGTTCCCCCTTAGCTGCAGGAGACATGTTCCAAGACCCCCAAAGGATGCCTGAAAAACCTCAAACAGCACCGAACCCTATATATACTATGCTTTTTTCTATACATACATACCTATAATAAAGTTTAATTTATAAATTAGGCACAGTAAGAGATTCACAACAATAATAATACAGAGGAATAATTATAACAATATACTGTAATAAAAATTATATGAATGTGATCTATCTTTCTCTCTCTCCTTCTCTTAAAAGATCTTACTGGACCAGGTGCAGTGGCTCACACCTGTAATCTCAGCACTTTGGAGGCTGAGGAGGGTGGATTGTTCAAGACCAGCCTGGGCAACATGGCAAAACCCCATCTCTACAAAAAATACAAAAAAAAAGTTAGCCAGATATGGTGGCATGCACCTGTAGTCACAGCTGCTTGGCTGGCTAAGGTGAGAGGATGGCTTGAACCTGGGAGGTTGAAGCTACAGTGAGCCATGTTCATACCATTGCACTGTAGCCTAGGTGACAAAGCGAGACCTGTCTCAAAATATATATATATATATATATATATGTGTGTGTGTGTGTGTGTGTGTCTGTGTGTGTACATATGTATTTTATACATAGTATATAAATATCATATATAATATTAAATATTTGGAGATCAAGGTGAGCGGATTGTTTGAGACCAGCCTGGGCTGGTCTCAACCCCATCTATACAAAAAATTAGCCAGATATGGTGGTGTGCACCTGTAGCCACAGCTACTCAGGGGACTGAGGTGGGAGGATGGCTTGAGCCTGGAAGGCCAAGGCTGCAGACAGAAATATTCAAAACCATAAGGCATTTGGACCATTTATTAATTTTCCATTGTTATAACAAGTTCCCACATATTCATTTTCTTAAAAGAACACAAATATTATATATTTATATAAGTATATTCATAAATATATAAATATTTAGATAGATTTATACTTATATAATATATAAGTATTTATATATAATTATAAATATTTATATATTTATATATATATGCTTTTATATATTTATGTCTTATTGTACTGTATTTACCTATTTTAGGCCTGCAGTTGACCATGGCATGGGTAGCTGAAACTGTGAAATGAAACCGTGGATAAGGAGGGACTATTTCAGTGTATATGAATGCTGCTTATTTACTATTTCAAATGTGTGAAGGGAGGGAAAAGCAAATAGCATTGGCTCGCTCCCTCAGCGACAGCGAGCAGGAATTCCTGTTCCATACCACGCAGGCAACAGGCTAATGACCAGGGCTGTCACAGGGTCAGCCAGAGTCGGGTGTGCACACCCCGATCTAGAGCAACACCCCACAGGCTTTTTTTTTTTTTTTTTTTTGAGACGGGGTCTCGCTCGTCGCCCAGGCCGGAGTGCAGTGGCACAATCTCAGCTCACCATCCGTTTCCCGGATTCAAGCGATTCTCCTGCCTCAGCCTCCCGAGTAGCTGGGATTACAGGCATGCACCACCATGCCCAGCTAATTTTGTGTTTTTAGCAGAGACTGGATTTCTCCATGTTGGTCAGGCTGGTCTCCAACTGTCAACCTCAGGTGATCTGCCCGCCTCTGCCTCCCAAAGTGCTGGGATTACAGGCGTGAACTACTGTGCCCGGTCCCCCACAGGCTTTTATTACAGGCAGCCTGACTATGACCAAGAGCATCCAGCTAGGTGTGGCATGCTGGCTGCAGCTGGGGTTAGCAGGCTTCAAGGCAGCCCAGAGAATTGGTGTTACCAGTAGAGGGTGTCCAGGTTCTTGGCATTTTGAACAAAGAATTGGACAAGACACACAAAGAAAGCAAGGAAAGAATAAAGCCACAAAAGCGGAGATTTATTGAAAACGAAAATACACTCCACAGGGTGGGAGCGGCCCAAGCATCCGCTCAAGGACCTGAATGCAGAATCTTCTAGAATCCAAATACCCGCTAGAGTGTTCCCATTGGCCACTTGGTGTTCACCCCATGTAAATAAAGTAGTGGCCTCCAATCAGTCTGACTGGCTGAAGAAAACAACCAATCAGAGATACTTTCAATTTCCCATCTGCCGCACAGAAAAGGTGAGGGTTTGCAAAGGGAGTACCCTCTGGTTCTTTGGTTACTTAGGCATGGAAAGTTAGGGTTTTCCTTTCGATTTAGTTCTAGGAAGTCGGCGTGAAACGGCCTTAGATTCCCTGCCTCCAGACCCTATTCTCTTGCCTCATTGGTACCAGCAATTCGTTGGTGCAGAATTTTAAAATGTTTCCAAGACTACTAGCATGAGTTGCCTGAGCTGAGTACCCTGGGCCCTAGAATTTAAAAAATAGCAGAGATGGGGCCTGGGAAACTGCATTTTAACAAGCTTTTCAAGTGATTCTTAGGCATCGGAAGTTTGAGAAGCAAGGCCACAATGGGTGGGGGGCCCAACTCAGGCTCTTAGGGTATAACCAGCTCTGAGTGAGAACCACTGAACTTGTAAATAACGCATGAAAACAACAATGAAAGGGAAAAAGTGCAAAAATTTGAGGGTATCTATTTTGGTGTTTGCAGAGGTGAAATATTAATGACAGCTCATAAGCAATTAAGTCTGCAAACTACCAAAAAACCGAGAGTATACTTTGTTTATAGATTTCTCCAGCAATATAACAAAAAGTTTAAAGAACACACATCAAACCATAAACACTGGCAAATGCTCAGCGTTGGGGTTTTAGTGGATGTGCACTTTTTTGTACTATGCACTTCGATGTGGTTTGAATATTTAAAAGCAAAGACAGTCATACATCACTTAAGAGCAGGGATACAGCACTTTTGAGAAATGTGTCCCTAGACGATTTCACCGTTGTAGTGAAATCGTGAACATCAGAGAGTGCACTTACACAAATCTAGGTGGTATGGCCTACTATGCACCTAGGCTATATGGTGTAGCCTATTGCTCCCAGACTAAAAATCTGTACAGCATGTTACTGTACTGAATACCATAGACAATTGTAGCACAATGGTATTTGTGTACCAAAATATAGAAAAGGGACAGTAAAAATACCAGTATAAAGATAAAAAGCAGGCTGGGCATGGTGGCTCATGCCTGTAATCCCAGCACGTTGGGAGGCTGAGGAGAGTGAATCACTTGAGGTCAGCCTGGCCAACATGGTGAAACCCCATCTCTACTAAAAATACAAAAATTGGCCGGCTGTAGTGACACACACCTGTAGTCCCAGTTACTCAGGAGGCTGAGGCAGGAGAATCGCTTCAACCCAGGAGGTAGAGTTTGCAGTGAGACAAGATTGTGCAACTGCACTCCTGCCTGGGTGACAGGGCGAGACTCAGTCTCAAAAAGATAAAAAGTGTACACATGCAATATGGTTTGGATGCTTGTCCCCTCCACATCTCATGTTGAAATGTGATCTCCAAGGTTGGAGGTGGGGCCTGGTGGGAGGTGTTGGATCATGGGAGCAAATCCCTCATGAATGGCTTAGCACCATCCTCTTGGTGATAAGTGTGTTCTCTATTAGTTCATTGTGAGAACTGGTTGTTTAAAAGAATACTGGCACTTCATACTCTCTCTCTGGCTCCCTCTCTTGCCATGTGACATGCTGGCCTCCCTTCACCTCCACCATGAATGGAAGCTTCCTGAGGCCCTCACCAGAAGCAGAGGCCAGCACTATGCTTCCTATACAGCCTCCAGAACCATGAGCCAAATAAATCTCTTTTCTTTATATGAATAAATCACCAGTCTCAGGTATTCCTTTATAGCAACTCAACCAGACCAATACAACCCGTATAGGGCATTTATCAAGAATGGAACTTGCCATAACTGAAAGTTGTTCTGGATGAGTCAGTGAGTCAGTGGTGAGTAAATGTGAAGGCCTCCAGGGCTGTCCAAGGGAGAGAACACAGTCATGACTTCTTAGTTTCCATTTCTGGCTGGGCCAGTAAAGCCCCTTCCTCGCCCCTCTTTTCTGCTTATCACTAGAAACAGAAACTAAAAACTATGGCTTCAGGCTGCTAAAAGCTAAAACAAAACTGACCAACGACAGCAACAAAATAAGGCAGGTTGGACAAGCTTCGTAGGAAATTACTATACACTACTGTAGACTTTATAAACACGGACACTTAGGCTATACTACATTTTTAAAAATTTTCTTCCTTCAATAATGAATTAACCTTAACTAATTGTAACTTTTTTTAAAGACAGGGTCTCACTCTGTCATCCAAGCTGGAGTGCAGTGGCACAATCGTAGCTCACTGGAGCCTCGACCTCCTGGGCTCAAGCAATTCTTCTGCCTCAGGCTCCCAAGTAGCATGGACTACAGGCACACACCACCACTCCCAGCTAATTTTTAAAAAATTTTTTTGTAGAGATGGGGGTCTCGCTATGTTACCCAGACTGATCTTGAACTCCCAGCCTCAAGTGATCCTCCGCCTCAGCCTGCCAAAGTGTTGGGATTACAGACGTAAACCACCAGGCCTGGCCTAGCTTCCTGTAACTTTTTTAACTTAAAAGTTTTTCATTTTTTTAACTTTTTGACTCTTTTGTAATAACTACTTAAAACACAAACACACTGTACAAAAATATTTTTTATATCCTTATTCTATGAGGTTTTTAATTTTTTTATAACTTCTTAAACTTTTTTGTTAAAAACTAAGACACAAACACAGACGTTATCCTAGGCCTACACAGGGTCAGGATCATCAATATCATGGTCTTCCATCTCTACATCTTATCCCACTGGTAGGTTTTCAGTGGAAATAACACACAGGAAGCTGTCTCCTAGAGTAACATTGCCTTTTTCTGGATACCTCCTGCAGGACCTACCTGAGGCTATTTTACAGCTAACTTTTTTTTTTTTTAATTGAGATGGAGTCTCACTCTGTTGCCCAGGCTGGAGTGCAGTGGCACAGTCCCGGTTCACTGCAACCTCCGCCTCCCAGGTTCAAGTGATCCTCTTGCCTCAGCCTCCCAAGTAGCTGGGGACTACAGACACCTGCAACCATGCCCAGCTAATTTTTGTATTTTTAGTAGAAACAACGTTTCACTATGTTGGCCAGGCTGGTCTTGAACTCTTGACCTAAAGTGATCTGCCCACCTTGGCCTCCCAAAGTGCTGGGATTACAGATGTGAGCCACTGCACCTGACCATGGCTAACATTTTTTAATAAGTAGAAAGAGTACACTCTAAATGATAAAGTGTATAGTGATGATCACAAGTATAATATGGTAAATACATAAACCAGTAACTTAGCTCTTTATTATCAAGTATTATATACTGTACTAAACTAGATTATATGTATATATTAGACTTACATACTACTGCCAGCACAGTAGGTTTGTTTACACTAGCATCATCATGAACACATGAGTAATGAGTTGCAATACAAGTTTAGGCAGTCAAGTCACTGGGTTATAGGAATTTTTCAGCTCCATTATAATCTTACGGGACCACCGTCATAGATGCAGTCCGTCACTAACAGAAACGCTGTAATAGGTCGGGCACAGTGGCTCACACCTGTAATCCCAGCACTTTGGGAGGCTGAGATGGGTGGATCACCTGAGGTCAGGAGTTCAAGACCAGCCTGGCCAACATGACGAAACCTCATCTCTACTAAAAAATATAAAAATTAGCCAGGTGTGGTGATACAAGCCTGTAGTCCCAGCTACTAGGGAGGCTGAGGCAGGGGAATCACTTGAACCCAGGAGGTGGAGGTTGTAGTGAGCCGAGATCATGTCACTGAACTCCAGCCTGGGTAACAGAGAGAGATGCCATCTCAAAAAAAAAAAAAAAAAAAAAAAAAAAAAAAAAGTTCACTTTAGCTACTGAAGCCTTCCATATTGTTCTCTGTGAAGCCTGACCAATGAAGACATCTTAAGTCCTAAAGAAACAAATTGGTTATTTTTTTAGGATTAAATTAGAAGACCATTTTCACAATATTAATAACACAGAAAGCTTTACAAGTCACAATGCTTGCTTCCAAACCCCCCCACACCCCATTTTAGCCAATTTTCAAACAACCACAACAATGAAGACCAACCAATGACAGCCCAGAGACACCACCCCAATTCTATTTCTCTGCAAAAAAAAAAAAAAAAAAAAAAAAAAAAAAAGTTTAAATCAATAAAATCATCTACAGAAGATCAAGAGAGTACTGGCAGAATATTCCCTTAGACTGGAGAGACGGAAAAGAAGTAACTAGGAACTAAAAATCCACTTATATGAGATATCTAGAGTAGTCAAAATCACAGGAACAGAAAGTAGAACGGTGGCTGCCAGCAACTGAAGGGAAGGGAGGTAAGGGAGTTGTTTAATGAATGACAAGCCTCAGTTTTGCAAGATGAAAAAGTTCTGGTGATCTCTCACAACAATGTGAATATACTTAGCACTACTGAGCTGTACATTTAAAAGTGGTTAAGATTGCCAGGCACAGTGGCTCACACCTGTAATTCCCGCATTTTAGACTATCAGGCACGGTGGATTACACACCTGCAATCCGAGGCAGGTGGATCACTTGAGGTCAGGAGTTCAAGATCAGCCTGGCTAACATGGTGAAACCCCATCTTTACTAAAAATACAAAAAAAAAAAAAAAAAAAAATTACCTGGGTGTGATCTCAGCTACTCAGGAGGCTGAGACAGGAGAATCACTTGAACCCGGGAGGCAGAGGTTACAGTAAGCTGAGATTGCACCACTGTACTCCAGCCTGGGCAACAGAGCAAGAGTCTGTGTCAAAAAAAAAAAAAAAATGGTTAAGATGGCAAATTTTATGTTCTGTGCATTTCACCAAAATAAAAATTCACAAAGAGACCAAAAAAAAAAAAAAAAAAACAAAACAAAACTACAATAAGATACCTCTTCACACCTACTAAAATGGCTACAATAAAAACAAGTGTTGGTGAGATGTGGAGAAACTGGAACTCATGCATTGCCAGTGGGAATGTCAAATGCCATAGCCATTTTGAAAAGCAGTTTGGCAGATTCTTAAAATGTTAAACATAGCCAGGCATGGTGGCTCACACCTATAGTCCCAGCTACTCAGGAGGCTGAGTTGGGAGGATTGCTTGAGGCCAGGAATTCAAGACCAGCCTGGGCAACATAGTGAGAGCCCATCTCTATGAAAAATTAAAAATTTAGCCAGGCATGGTGGTATGCACCTTAGCCCCAGCTACTCAAGAGGCTGAGAGAAAAGAAAAAAACGTGTAGTATATCCATACAATGAAAATACTATTCACCAATAAAAAGGAATTAAGTATTGATACATGCTGCCAGATGGCTGGACTTCAAAAGTTGTGCTGAAATGAAAGCCAGTCATAAAATGCTACGTATTATATGTTTATGATTCCATTTATATGAAATAGCCACAAAAGGCGAATTCAGAGAAAAAGAAAGCAGATCATTGGTTGCCTGGGGTGAAATGGGGAGTGACTGACTCATTTACTCAGGGCATCTTTTTGGTGTGACAAAAATATTCTTTCAATAACAAACTGGTGCTAAAATAATTAATAATAATAAAGAAAATAATCTAAAATTGATCGTGGCAATGGTAAATGTAAGTTTACTAAAAATTGTTAAATTTAAAATAAGTGAATTTTGTGATATGTAAATTATACCTCACTAAAGCATAAATAAAATGAAGTCAGACTTCTGGATTACACACTGAGGCCCACATTGGCCAGTGAGGTGCTTTGCCAGACAACTTCCATAAACTAAATGAACAATTTATAACTCCTAGATTTTGCTTAAAATATAGTTAAAACATACATACAATTAATACAAGATAGGATGGTAATGATATCCTTTATAACTCTTTAGAAGTATAATGAAAAATACTTTACTGTCAACTTACAAAGGTACAAGAGGAAAATTTGTTTTTCCACCAAGAGCTTGGGAATAGGGTCCCCACCCCGTGTCAGTTCACTGCCATGTACTGGGAGGATGACATCTCAGTCTAGGAGCTACAAGTCACCTGCCCCAGAGCAAGTGCTGGGGATTTCAGCATATTCTCAATATTAACTGAGAGAACCATTAGATGGCCGACACTAGGGTGGGCACAGTGGTTCATGCCTGTAATCCCAGCACTTTGGGAAGCCAAGAGGGAAGAGTCACTTGAAGCTAGGAGTTCAAGACCAGCCTGAGCAACACAGGGAAACCCCCGCTACACACACACACACACACACACACACACACACACATGCACACACACATATAAATTAGCTGTGCATGGTGGCTCATGCCTGTGGTCCCAGCTACCTAGGAGTCTGAGATGGGAGGCTCGCTTGAGCCCAGGAGGTAGAGGCTGCAGTGAGCTATGATCGTGCCACTGCATTGCAGCCTGGGTAGCAGGCTCATTTAGTTTATGGGATGAGAAGGAGAAAGAGAAAGAGAGAAGAGAAGAAAGCAAGCCAGCCAGCCAACACCGAATGTCAGCTTGCATCTTTTCTCTCATCCTTCCATTATGGGAAAGCCCGACAGGAGGCATTTACCTTGCAAAACAACTCTTGACCTCTGCTGCCCCTGGGACTGGGACAAACCTGAAATACAAAGATAACCAAAAATAAATAAATATATATAAATTAAAATTTTAAAAAAGTGCGAGGCTTTCAAGAACCCACGTCCTTCAATGGTAATACTGACCTTAGCTGATTTTCCCTAGGGACTGAGCTTCCATATCAGACCCAACCCTCCTATACAGCAGCCCCCCAAACTGATATGTTCCAAGACCCACAGAGGATACTTCAAACC
>NW_022325096.1:0-15013 GCF_002776525.5 Piliocolobus tephrosceles | reverse complement strand
GGTTTGAAGTATCCTCTGTGGGTCTTGGAACATATCAGTTTGGGGGGGCTGCTGTATAGGAGGGTTGGGTCTGATATGGAAGCTCAGTCCCTAGGGAAAATCAGCTAAGGTCAGTATTACCATTGAAGGACGTGGGTTCTTGAAAGCCTCGCACTTTTTTAAAATTTTAATTTATATATATTTATTTATTTTTGGTTATCTTTGTATTTCAGGTTTGTCCCAGTCCCAGGGGCAGCAGAGGTCAAGAGTTGTTTTGCAAGGTAAATGCCTCCTGTCGGGCTTTCCCATAATGGAAGGATGAGAGAAAAGATGCAAGCTGACATTCGGTGTTGGCTGGCTGGCTTGCTTTCTTCTCTTCTCTCTTTCTCTTTCTCCTTCTCATCCCATAAACTAAATGAGCCTGCTACCCAGGCTGCAATGCAGTGGCACGATCATAGCTCACTGCAGCCTCTACCTCCTGGGCTCAAGCGAGCCTCCCATCTCAGACTCCTAGGTAGCTGGGACCACAGGCATGAGCCACCATGCACAGCTAATTTATATGTGTGTGTGCATGTGTGTGTGTGTGTGTGTGTGTGTGTGTGTGTGTAGCGGGGGTTTCCCTGTGTTGCTCAGGCTGGTCTTGAACTCCTAGCTTCAAGTGACTCTTCCCTCTTGGCTTCCCAAAGTGCTGGGATTACAGGCATGAACCACTGTGCCCACCCTAGTGTCGGCCATCTAATGGTTCTCTCAGTTAATATTGAGAATATGCTGAAATCCCCAGCACTTGCTCTGGGGCAGGTGACTTGTAGCTCCTAGACTGAGATGTCATCCTCCCAGTACATGGCAGTGAACTGACACGGGGTGGGGACCCTATTCCCAAGCTCTTGGTGGAAAAACAAATTTTCCTCTTGTACCTTTGTAAGTTGACAGTAAAGTATTTTTCATTATACTTCTAAAGAGTTATAAAGGATATCATTACCATCCTATCTTGTATTAATTGTATGTATGTTTTAACTATATTTTAAGCAAAATCTAGGAGTTATAAATTGTTCATTTAGTTTATGGAAGTTGTCTGGCAAAGCACCTCACTGGCCAATGTGGGCCTCAGTGTGTAATCCAGAAGTCTGACTTCATTTTATTTATGCTTTAGTGAGGTATAATTTACATATCACAAAATTCACTTATTTTAAATTTAACAATTTTTAGTAAACTTACATTTACCATTGCCACGATCAATTTTAGATTATTTTCTTTATTATTATTAATTATTTTAGCACCAGTTTGTTATTGAAAGAATATTTTTGTCACACCAAAAAGATGCCCTGAGTAAATGAGTCAGTCACTCCCCATTTCACCCCAGGCAACCAATGATCTGCTTTCTTTTTCTCTGAATTCGCCTTTTGTGGCTATTTCATATAAATGGAATCATAAACATATAATACGTAGCATTTTATGACTGGCTTTCATTTCAGCACAACTTTTGAAGTCCAGCCATCTGGCAGCATGTATCAATACTTAATTCCTTTTTATTGGTGAATAGTATTTTCATTGTATGGATATACTACACGTTTTTTTCTTTTCTCTCAGCCTCTTGAGTAGCTGGGGCTAAGGTGCATACCACCATGCCTGGCTAAATTTTTAATTTTTCATAGAGATGGGCTCTCACTATGTTGCCCAGGCTGGTCTTGAATTCCTGGCCTCAAGCAATCCTCCCAACTCAGCCTCCTGAGTAGCTGGGACTATAGGTGTGAGCCACCATGCCTGGCTATGTTTAACATTTTAAGAATCTGCCAAACTGCTTTTCAAAATGGCTATGGCATTTGACATTCCCACTGGCAATGCATGAGTTCCAGTTTCTCCACATCTCACCAACACTTGTTTTTATTGTAGCCATTTTAGTAGGTGTGAAGAGGTATCTTATTGTAGTTTTGTTTTGTTTTTTTTTTTTTTTTTTTGGTCTCTTTGTGAATTTTTATTTTGGTGAAATGCACAGAACATAAAATTTGCCATCTTAACCATTTTTTTTTTTTTTTTGACACAGACTCTTGCTCTGTTGCCCAGGCTGGAGTACAGTGGTGCAATCTCAGCTTACTGTAACCTCTGCCTCCCGGGTTCAAGTGATTCTCCTGTCTCAGCCTCCTGAGTAGCTGAGATCACACCCAGGTAATTTTTTTTTTTTTTTTTTTTTGTATTTTTAGTAAAGATGGGGTTTCACCATGTTAGCCAGGCTGATCTTGAACTCCTGACCTCAAGTGATCCACCTGCCTCGGATTGCAGGTGTGTAATCCACCGTGCCTGATAGTCTAAAATGCGGGAATTACAGGTGTGAGCCACTGTGCCTGGCAATCTTAACC
Source organism: Piliocolobus tephrosceles (assembly GCF_002776525.5). Lineage (NCBI taxonomy): Eukaryota > Metazoa > Chordata > Mammalia > Primates > Cercopithecidae > Piliocolobus > Piliocolobus tephrosceles. Next base: position 12,680 of record NW_022325096.1, on the reverse strand, counting down.
ACTTTTAAATGTACAGCTCAGTAGTGCTAAGTATATTCACATTGTTGTGAGAGATCACCAGAACTTTTTCATCTTGCAAAACTGAGGCTTGTCATTCATTAAACAACTCCCTTACCTCCCTTCCCTTCAGTTGCTGGCAGCCACCGTTCTACTTTCTGTTCCTGTGATTTTGACTACTCTAGATATCTCATATAAGTGGATTTTTAGTTCCTAGTTACTTCTTTTCCGTCTCTCCAGTCTAAGGGAATATTCTGCCAGTACTCTCTTGATCTTCTGTAGATGATTTTATTGATTTAAACTTTTTTTTTTTTTTTTTTTTTTTTTTTTTTTGCAGAGAAATAGAATTGGGGTGGTGTCTCTGGGCTGTCATTGGTTGGTCTTCATTGTTGTGGTTGTTTGAAAATTGGCTAAAATGGGGTGTGGGGGGGTTTGGAAGCAAGCATTGTGACTTGTAAAGCTTTCTGTGTTATTAATATTGTGAAAATGGTCTTCTAATTTAATCCTAAAAAAATAACCAATTTGTTTCTTTAGGACTTAAGATGTCTTCATTGGTCAGGCTTCACAGAGAACAATATGGAAGGCTTCAGTAGCTAAAGTGAACTTTTTTTTTTTTTTTTTTTTTTTTTTTTTTTTTGAGATGGCATCTCTCTCTGTTACCCAGGCTGGAGTTCAGTGACATGATCTCGGCTCACTACAACCTCCACCTCCTGGGTTCAAGTGATTCCCCTGCCTCAGCCTCCCTAGTAGCTGGGACTACAGGCTTGTATCACCACACCTGGCTAATTTTTATATTTTTTAGTAGAGATGAGGTTTCGTCATGTTGGCCAGGCTGGTCTTGAACTCCTGACCTCAGGTGATCCACCCATCTCAGCCTCCCAAAGTGCTGGGATTACAGGTGTGAGCCACTGTGCCCGACCTATTACAGCGTTTCTGTTAGTGACGGACTGCATCTATGACGGTGGTCCCGTAAGATTATAATGGAGCTGAAAAATTCCTATAACCCAGTGACTTGACTGCCTAAACTTGTATTGCAACTCATTACTCATGTGTTCATGATGATGCTAGTGTAAACAAACCTACTGTGCTGGCAGTAGTATGTAAGTCTAATATATACATATAATCTAGTTTAGTACAGTATATAATACTTGATAATAAAGAGCTAAGTTACTGGTTTATGTATTTACCATATTATACTTGTGATCATCACTATACACTTTATCATTTAGAGTGTACTCTTTCTACTTATTAAAAAATGTTAGCCATGGTCAGGTGCAGTGGCTCACATCTGTAATCCCAGCACTTTGGGAGGCCAAGGTGGGCAGATCACTTTAGGTCAAGAGTTCAAGACCAGCCTGGCCAACATAGTGAAACGTTGTTTCTACTAAAAATACAAAAATTAGCTGGGCATGGTTGCAGGTGTCTGTAGTCCCCAGCTACTTGGGAGGCTGAGGCAAGAGGATCACTTGAACCTGGGAGGCGGAGGTTGCAGTGAACCGGGACTGTGCCACTGCACTCCAGCCTGGGCAACAGAGTGAGACTCCATCTCAATTAAAAAAAAAAAAAGTTAGCTGTAAAATAGCCTCAGGTAGGTCCTGCAGGAGGTATCCAGAAAAAGGCAATGTTACTCTAGGAGACAGCTTCCTGTGTGTTATTTCCACTGAAAACCTACCAGTGGGATAAGATGTAGAGATGGAAGACCATGATATTGATGATCCTGACCCTGTGTAGGCCTAGGATAACGTCTGTGTTTGTGTCTTAGTTTTTAACAAAAAAGTTTAAGAAGTTATAAAAAAATTAAAAACCTCATAGAATAAGGATATAAAAAATATTTTTGTACAGTGTGTTTGTGTTTTAAGTAGTTATTACAAAAGAGTCAAAAAGTTAAAAAAATGAAAAACTTTTAAGTTAAAAAAGTTACAGGAAGCTAGGCCAGGCCTGGTGGTTTACGTCTGTAATCCCAACACTTTGGCAGGCTGAGGCGGAGGATCACTTGAGGCTGGGAGTTCAAGATCAGTCTGGGTAACATAGCGAGACCCCCATCTCTACAAAAAAATTTTTTAAAAATTAGCTGGGAGTGGTGGTGTGTGCCTGTAGTCCATGCTACTTGGGAGCCTGAGGCAGAAGAATTGCTTGAGCCCAGGAGGTCGAGGCTCCAGTGAGCTACGATTGTGCCACTGCACTCCAGCTTGGATGACAGAGTGAGACCCTGTCTTTAAAAAAAGTTACAATTAGTTAAGGTTAATTCATTATTGAAGGAAGAAAATTTTTAAAAATGTAGTATAGCCTAAGTGTCCGTGTTTATAAAGTCTACAGTAGTGTATAGTAATTTCCTACGAAGCTTGTCCAACCTGCCTTATTTTGTTGCTGTCGTTGGTCAGTTTTGTTTTAGCTTTTAGCAGCCTGAAGCCATAGTTTTTAGTTTCTGTTTCTAGTGATAAGCAGAAAAGAGGGGCGAGGAAGGGGCTTTACTGGCCCAGCCAGAAATGGAAACTAAGAAGTCATGACTGTGTTCTCTCCCTTGGACAGCCCTGGAGGCCTTCACATTTACTCACCACTGACTCACTGACTCATCCAGAACAACTTTCAGTTATGGCAAGTTCCATTCTTGATAAATGCCCTATACGGGTTGTATTGGTCTGGTTGAGTTGCTATAAAGGAATACCTGAGACTGGTGATTTATTCATATAAAGAAAAGAGATTTATTTGGCTCATGGTTCTGGAGGCTGTATAGGAAGCATAGTGCTGGCCTCTGCTTCTGGTGAGGGCCTCAGGAAGCTTCCATTCATGGTGGAGGTGAAGGGAGGCCAGCATGTCACATGGCAAGAGAGGGAGCCAGAGAGAGAGTATGAAGTGCCAGTATTCTTTTAAACAACCAGTTCTCACAATGAACTAATAGAGAACACACTTATCACCAAGAGGATGGTGCTAAGCCATTCATGAGGGATTTGCTCCCATGATCCAACACCTCCCACCAGGCCCCACCTCCAACCTTGGAGATCACATTTCAACATGAGATGTGGAGGGGACAAGCATCCAAACCATATTGCATGTGTACACTTTTTATCTTTTTGAGACTGAGTCTCGCCCTGTCACCCAGGCAGGAGTGCAGTTGCACAATCTTGTCTCACTGCAAACTCTACCTCCTGGGTTGAAGCGATTCTCCTGCCTCAGCCTCCTGAGTAACTGGGACTACAGGTGTGTGTCACTACAGCCGGCCAATTTTTGTATTTTTAGTAGAGATGGGGTTTCACCATGTTGGCCAGGCTGACCTCAAGTGATTCACTCTCCTCAGCCTCCCAACGTGCTGGGATTACAGGCATGAGCCACCATGCCCAGCCTGCTTTTTATCTTTATACTGGTATTTTTACTGTCCCTTTTCTATATTTTGGTACACAAATACCATTGTGCTACAATTGTCTATGGTATTCAGTACAGTAACATGCTGTACAGATTTTTAGTCTGGGAGCAATAGGCTACACCATATAGCCTAGGTGCATAGTAGGCCATACCACCTAGATTTGTGTAAGTGCACTCTCTGATGTTCACGATTTCACTACAACGGTGAAATCGTCTAGGGACACATTTCTCAAAAGTGCTGTATCCCTGCTCTTAAGTGATGTATGACTGTCTTTGCTTTTAAATATTCAAACCACATCGAAGTGCATAGTACAAAAAAGTGCACATCCACTAAAACCCCAACGCTGAGCATTTGCCAGTGTTTATGGTTTGATGTGTGTTCTTTAAACTTTTTGTTATATTGCTGGAGAAATCTATAAACAAAGTATACTCTCGGTTTTTTGGTAGTTTGCAGACTTAATTGCTTATGAGCTGTCATTAATATTTCACCTCTGCAAACACCAAAATAGATACCCTCAAATTTTTGCACTTTTTCCCTTTCATTGTTGTTTTCATGCGTTATTTACAAGTTCAGTGGTTCTCACTCAGAGCTGGTTATACCCTAAGAGCCTGAGTTGGGCCCCCCACCCATTGTGGCCTTGCTTCTCAAACTTCCGATGCCTAAGAATCACTTGAAAAGCTTGTTAAAATGCAGTTTCCCAGGCCCCATCTCTGCTATTTTTTAAATTCTAGGGCCCAGGGTACTCAGCTCAGGCAACTCATGCTAGTAGTCTTGGAAACATTTTAAAATTCTGCACCAACGAATTGCTGGTACCAATGAGGCAAGAGAATAGGGTCTGGAGGCAGGGAATCTAAGGCCGTTTCACGCCGACTTCCTAGAACTAAATCGAAAGGAAAACCCTAACTTTCCATGCCTAAGTAACCAAAGAACCAGAGGGTACTCCCTTTGCAAACCCTCACCTTTTCTGTGCGGCAGATGGGAAATTGAAAGTATCTCTGATTGGTTGTTTTCTTCAGCCAGTCAGACTGATTGGAGGCCACTACTTTATTTACATGGGGTGAACACCAAGTGGCCAATGGGAACACTCTAGCGGGTATTTGGATTCTAGAAGATTCTGCATTCAGGTCCTTGAGCGGATGCTTGGGCCGCTCCCACCCTGTGGAGTGTATTTTCGTTTTCAATAAATCTCCGCTTTTGTGGCTTTATTCTTTCCTTGCTTTCTTTGTGTGTCTTGTCCAATTCTTTGTTCAAAATGCCAAGAACCTGGACACCCTCTACTGGTAACACCAATTCTCTGGGCTGCCTTGAAGCCTGCTAACCCCAGCTGCAGCCAGCATGCCACACCTAGCTGGATGCTCTTGGTCATAGTCAGGCTGCCTGTAATAAAAGCCTGTGGGGGACCGGGCACAGTAGTTCACGCCTGTAATCCCAGCACTTTGGGAGGCAGAGGCGGGCAGATCACCTGAGGTTGACAGTTGGAGACCAGCCTGACCAACATGGAGAAATCCAGTCTCTGCTAAAAACACAAAATTAGCTGGGCATGGTGGTGCATGCCTGTAATCCCAGCTACTCGGGAGGCTGAGGCAGGAGAATCGCTTGAATCCGGGAAACGGATGGTGAGCTGAGATTGTGCCACTGCACTCCGGCCTGGGCGACGAGCGAGACCCCGTCTCAAAAAAAAAAAAAAAAAAAAAGCCTGTGGGGTGTTGCTCTAGATCGGGGTGTGCACACCCGACTCTGGCTGACCCTGTGACAGCCCTGGTCATTAGCCTGTTGCCTGCGTGGTATGGAACAGGAATTCCTGCTCGCTGTCGCTGAGGGAGCGAGCCAATGCTATTTGCTTTTCCCTCCCTTCACACATTTGAAATAGTAAATAAGCAGCATTCATATACACTGAAATAGTCCCTCCTTATCCACGGTTTCATTTCACAGTTTCAGCTACCCATGCCATGGTCAACTGCAGGCCTAAAATAGGTAAATACAGTACAATAAGACATAAATATATAAAAGCATATATATATAAATATATAAATATTTATAATTATATATAAATACTTATATATTATATAAGTATAAATCTATCTAAATATTTATATATTTATGAATATACTTATATAAATATATAATATTTGTGTTCTTTTAAGAAAATGAATATGTGGGAACTTGTTATAACAATGGAAAATTAATAAATGGTCCAAATGCCTTATGGTTTTGAATATTTCTGTCTGCAGCCTTGGCCTTCCAGGCTCAAGCCATCCTCCCACCTCAGTCCCCTGAGTAGCTGTGGCTACAGGTGCACACCACCATATCTGGCTAATTTTTTGTATAGATGGGGTTGAGACCAGCCCAGGCTGGTCTCAAACAATCCGCTCACCTTGATCTCCAAATATTTAATATTATATATGATATTTATATACTATGTATAAAATACATATGTACACACACAGACACACACACACACACACACACATATATATATATATATATATATATTTTGAGACAGGTCTCGCTTTGTCACCTAGGCTACAGTGCAATGGTATGAACATGGCTCACTGTAGCTTCAACCTCCCAGGTTCAAGCCATCCTCTCACCTTAGCCAGCCAAGCAGCTGTGACTACAGGTGCATGCCACCATATCTGGCTAACTTTTTTTTTGTATTTTTTGTAGAGATGGGGTTTTGCCATGTTGCCCAGGCTGGTCTTGAACAATCCACCCTCCTCAGCCTCCAAAGTGCTGAGATTACAGGTGTGAGCCACTGCACCTGGTCCAGTAAGATCTTTTAAGAGAAGGAGAGAGAGAAAGATAGATCACATTCATATAATTTTTATTACAGTATATTGTTATAATTATTCCTCTGTATTATTATTGTTGTGAATCTCTTACTGTGCCTAATTTATAAATTAAACTTTATTATAGGTATGTATGTATAGAAAAAAGCATAGTATATATAGGGTTCGGTGCTGTTTGAGGTTTTTCAGGCATCCTTTGGGGGTCTTGGAACATGTCTCCTGCAGCTAAGGGGGAACTATTGTATAGGCTCCTACCAAAGGAGAATAGAAAAAAACCCTGTAAAATGCAGATACAAACATTCAAAACCATAAGGCATTTGGGCCATTTGTTTGTTAGTTTTCCATTGTTATAACAAATTCCCACGCATTCATATTCTTTTTTTTTTTTTTTTTGGAGATGGAGTCTTACTCTTCACCCAGGCTGGAGTGCGGTGGCGCAATCTCGGCTCACTGCAACCTCCACCTCCCAGGTTCAAGTGATTCTCCTGCCTCAGCCTGCCAAGTAGCTGTGACTGCAGGTGCGTGCCATCATGCCTGTCTAATTTTTGTATTTTTTAGTAGAGACGGGGTTTCACCATATTGGACAGGCTGGTCTCGAACTCCTGACCTCTTGATCTGCCCTCCTCAGCCTCCCAAAGTGCTGGGATTACAGGCGTGAGCCACCATGCCCTGCCTCATAGTCTTAAAAGGACACAAATTGATTATCTTACAGTAGCGTGGGTCAGAAGTGTAACATGGGTCTCACTCCGTTAGAATCAAGGTGCATTCCTTTCTGGGGAGATTGTGGGAGAGGATCCATTTCCCTGCTCATTCAGGTTGTTGGCAAAGGGCAGTTCCTCTATGAGGACCGAGGGCACCATTTCCTTGCTGGACATCAGCCGAGGGCCATTCTAGAGCCTACTTGCATTCCTTGGCTTGAGGCCCCCTTCTCCCGTTTTCAAAGCCAGCAACAGCATGTCCATCTCACACTTCCATATATTGTTATAATTGCTCTATTTTATTATTAATTATCGTTGTGAATCTCTTACTGTGTCTAATTTATAAATTCAACTTTTTCATGGGTATGTATGACACCTATGATCTCTCCTCCTCCTCCAACTCATGTCTCATTGCATCCTGGAAAGATTCTCTGCTTTAAGGACCCCTGTGATTAGATTTGGTCCATCCAGATATCCGGGACAATTTCCATCTCAGAGTCTGCAACTTTAACCACACCTCCATAATCCTTTTGCTGTATAAGTTAACATAGTCACAGACCAGGGATTTGGGGTGGGAGACATCTTTGGGAACCATCACCTTTTGCCTATTGCGGGTCATTTAGGACAGATGGTCTCATTAGTCCCTGAGAGCAGCACTCCATCACGGCACAACAGTTACCTTATTTCTTTTCTTTTCTTTTTTTTTTCTGAGACAGGGTCTCCCTCTGTCATGCAGGATGGAGTGCAGTGGTTCAATGTTGACTCACTGCAGCCTCTGTTTCCCAGGCTCAAGTGATCCTCCCATCTCAGCTTTCCAAGTAGCTGGGACCACAGGTGCGTGGACCTGGCTAATTTTTTGTAGTTTTTATAGAGACGAGTTTTGCCAAGTTGCCCAGTCTGGTCTGGAGCTCCTAGGCTCAAGCGATCTGCCCACCTCACCCCCCAAAGTGCTGGAATTACAGGCCTGAAGTTACTCTATTTCTTTGATTCTAAGATGTCATTCATTAAAGAACAAAAAACTTTTTGTTATGGAAAATTTCAAACATAAACAGAAGTAGAGGAACAGTACAATTTACCCCATGTACCCATCACTTTGCTCCTGTAATTACCAGCTCCTGGCCAATCTTGTGTCCTCTCTACTTTCCCTGTTTCTCTAGTTTGAAATTATTTTGAAGCAAATCTCGGCAAACATATTTTTGTCTATATATGTTTCAATATGTATTGCTAGAAGTCTATGTATGACGTAGTCACAGTTTACTAACGCACCTCCTCCAAATTACTAATTTCATATCATCAAATATCCAGACACTGTATTTTCTTGTTAAGCTGTACAGTCATATATAGTTTATTTGAATTTACAGTTTATTTCAGTAAAGCCTACATATTGCATTTGTTAGATGTCTCTTAAAAATTGTATTAAGCCGGGCGCGGTGGCTCAAGCCTGTAATCCCAGCACTTTGGGAGGCCGAGACGGGTGGATCACGAGGTCAGGAGATCGAGACCATCCTGGCTAACACGGTGAAACCCCGTCTCTACTAAAAATACAAAAACTAGCCGGGCGAGGTGGCGGGCGCCTGTAGTCCCAGCTACTCGGGAGGCTGAAGCAGGAGAATGGCGTAAACCCGGGAGGCGGAGCTTGCAGTGAGCCGAGATCCGGCCACTGCACTCCAGTCCGGGCGACAGAGCCAGACTCCGCCTCAAAAAAAAAAAAAAAAAAAAAAAAAAAAAATTGTATTAAAATATACATAACATAAAAATTATTATCATAACTATTTTTCAGTGTAGAGTGTAGCAGCATTAATACTTTCACATTTTTGTGCAACCATTATCTCCATCCATATACAGGACGTTTTTCGTCTTCTCAAACTGAAACTGTGTGCCCATTAAATAACAATGCCTCCTGTCCTCCTTCCAGTCCCTGGTAGATATCATTCTACTGTCTGTCTCTGTAAATTTAGCTATTCTTGGCATTTCATATAAATAGAATCACATAGTATTTGTCCTTTTGGGACTAGCTTATTTTGCTTAGCCTAATATCTTTGAGGTTTGTCCATGTTGTAGCATATAACAAAATGTCCTTTCAAAAAAAATTACCATTTTAACCGTTTTTAAGTATGCAGTTCAGTAATAATAAATACGTTCATATCATTGTGAAACAGATCTCTAGAACTTTTTCATCTGCAAATTTGAAACTCTGTATCCATTAAGCAACAACTCTCTTATGCCTCATCCTGACCACCCCTGGTAACCATCATTCTACTTTGTGTTTCTGTGAATTTGATTACTTTCAGTTACGTCATGTAACTGGAATCATACAATATCTGTCTTTTTGCAGCTGCCTTATTTCCCTCAGCATGTCCTGAAGGTTCACCCACATTGTAGCGTGTGACAGGATTTCCTTCCTTAAAGGCATCAGAGTATTCCATTGTATGTGTGATGGTTAACTTCATGTGTCATCTCAACAGGACAACATGGTGCCCAGATATTTTGGTGGAACATTATTCTGGATATTTCTGTGAGGGGGTCTTTGGATGAGATTAACATTTGAAAAAAATCTTTAAAATTGATATATAATAGTTGTGTGCTTTTCTTTCTTTCTTTCTTTGAGATGGAGTCTCACTGTGTTGCCCAGGCTGGAGTGCTGTGGCTACTCACAAGTGCCATCCTAGGATACTCCATCCTTAGACTCTTGGCCTCAAGTGATTCACCTGCTTCAGCCTCCCAAATAGCTGGGACTGTAGGTGCACACCACTGTGACTGGCTTTGTATGCTTTTCTGAAGGCTAGAATTTTACAGGACATGTAAACTTGTCTCTAGGCAAATATGAGATCAGTTTTGATAGACATTTACTCTCTTATTCGAGGAATCGAAGACTTTCCATGCATTCTGTAAATATTTATTTATTTATTTCTGTTTTAGAGACAGGGTCTCACTCTGTTGCCCAGGCTAGAGTCCAGTGACGTGATCATGGCTCAATGAAGCCTTGAACTCCTAGGCTCAAGTGATCCTCCTGTCTCAGCCTCCCAAGTAACTGGGACTCTAGACGTGCACCGCCATGCCTGGCTAAATTTTTAATTTATTGAATTTATTGGTAGAGACAGAGTCTTGCTATGTTGCCCAGGTTTTTTTTTTTTTTTTTTTGAGATGGAATCTCGCTCTGTTGACCAGGCTGGAATGCAGTGGTACGATCTCATCTCACTGCACTCTCTGCCTCTCAGGTTCAAGCAATTCTCCTCCTGAGTAGCTGGGATTACAGGCACCTGCCACCATGCTCGACTAATGTTTTTTGTATTTTTAGTAGAGTCAGCGTTTCCCCATGTTAGCTAGGTTGGTCTTGAACTCCCAACCTCAGGTAATCTGTCTGCCTTGGCCTCCCAAAATGCCGGGATTACAGGCGTGAGCCACCGTGCCCAGCCTATGTTGCTCAGGCTTCTATAAATATTTAGAGCATGCTGTATATTGGACATTGGGTGAGCAAGAAAGCACTCATTTTGAAGCACATGCTTAGCCAATTTTTAGTGCTCCATAATTACTTATGAATAAATGAAATTGGATTCCCAGCTCACACAGGTGTCCCTAAAGCACGTACTGTAAAGTTGCCAAGCAGATATAATGAGCAGGGAATTCTTGGTGTGTCTGTTTCTGAAAAGATACTAGGGAACTAAAGAGGACAGAGTAGAAAGTAGAACTGTCATTCTGCCTAATCTGGTGAGGTATTCCGAGAGGGAGAGGAAATGCTATCCAGTCCCTTACCACGTCTCTCCATTTACACACAGCTCTGTTAGGGTTTCTAGCACTTTGGGCAGGTTTCAGATCATTGGCCAGGGCCTAGGAAGCCTCTGATGCAGCCTGAAATATTTCACTCCTGTTCGTCATCCACATTCCTTAGATAACTTCTCCCAATTACTAGGGTCAGCATTTTCTTTCTTCTATTTTTTTCCACTTACATTTATAAAATAAAAAGGGCAACATGCAATAAAATATTAAAGTTGTTGACCCATTTAAACACTTCACACAGAAGAAGCTGTCAAGGTTGCTGAGAACGCAGATCAGCTCTGAAGTTTCCCCGTGGGACCGCCGGAAGTGTTGGCCTGAAGGTGGTCGAGGGACCCTGAGGTACAGCGAAGTGTGGGTGTTCCAGATGTGGCAGTCACAAAGCATCAAGGAGGTTCCGGTGCTGGTTCCTCAAACTAGAGAATTACTTAATTACTGGAGACCTAATTGTCTTTTTTTTTTTTTCTTTGAGATGGAGTCTCGCTCTGTCACCCAGGCTGGAGTGCAGTGGCGTGATCTTGGCTCACTGAAACCTTTGCCTCCCAGGTTCAAGCAATTCTCCTGCCTCAGTCTCCTGAGTAGCTGGGACTACAGGCACCCATGATCAGTCCTGGCTAATTTTTGTATTTTTAGTAGAGATGAGGTTGCACCATGTTGTCCAAGCTGGTCTCAAACTCTTGACCTCAGGCAATCCACCTGCCTCAGCCACCCACAGTGCTGGTATTACAGCCACTGCGCCCAGCCCATAACTGTCTTTATGTACAGCATGTGAAGGACTGGGCTCTCTGAAACCCAGAGACATAAACTATTTGCTTGGCAAACTCATCTGGGTGGCAGTTACTCATGGAACACCTACGCTGTGGCAAGCACCATTCCAGTTGCTGGGAAATGGCAGTGAACAGGCAGGCAGAAATCCCTGTCTTCTAGGGGCTTACCTCCTGCTAGGGATTAGAGAGAACACAAATAAGTGGAGCACACACCTGTAATCCGAGCACTTTGGGAGGCTGAGGTGGGATGATACCTTAAGGCTAAGAGTTTGAGACCAGTGTGGCCAACACAGTGAGACCCTGTCTCTACAAAAAAAGTAAAAACTTAGCTGGGGTGGTGGCACACACCTGTAGTCCCAGCTACTCAGTAGGCTGAGGTGGGAGGATTGCTTGAGACCAGGAGTTCAAGCCTGCAGTGATCTAAGAAGGTGCCACTGTACTCCAGCCTGGGCAGTAGAGTAAGACCCCATCTCTAAAAATAATAATAATAATAATAATAAAATAAAATAAACCAAATACACGAAAATGCATGGTATGTGACCAACATTCCTCCAAGCTGTCCAGGTCATCAGAAACAAGGAAAACCTGAGAAGCTGCCACAGCTAAGAGGAGCCTAAGGAGATGTGAGGATATTAGGTAAAAATCAGGGAAACCTGAATGAAGTTGGACTTCTGTTGATAATAGTAATGATGACAACATGTATGTGTGATAATAGTAGTGATGATGTGTATGTGTGTGATGATACTAATGATGACATGGGTGTGATAATAGCAGTGATGATGGTGTATGTGTGTGATAACAGTAATGATGCTGTGTATTGTGATAATAGTGATGATGATGTGTATGTGTGTGATAATAGTAATGATAATGCTGTGTGTGTGACAAAAGTAATGACACGTGTGTGATAATAGTAATGATGGCGTGTGTGTGTGATAATAGTTGTAATGATGACATGTGTGATAAGAGTAATGATGATAGTGTGTATGTGGGATATTAGTAATGATGATGACGTGTGTGTGATAATAGTAATGATGATGTGTGTGTGATAATAGTAACAATGGCATGTATGTGTGATAATAGTAATGATGATGATGTATATGTGTGTGACAGTAGTAATGACGATGACGTGTGTGTGATAATAGTAATGGTGATGTGTGCGTGTGATAATAGTAATGATTATGACTTGTATGTATGGTAATAGTAATGATGGTGATGTGTATGTGTGTGATAATAGTAATGATGATGTGTGTGTGTGATAATAGTAATGATGATGGCATGTATGTGTGATAATAGT
>NW_022325095.1:0-15011 GCF_002776525.5 Piliocolobus tephrosceles | reverse complement strand
GGTTTGAAGTATCCTCTGTGGGTCTTGGAACATATCAGTTTGGGGGGCTGCTGTATAGGAGGGTTGGGTCTGATATGGAAGCTCAGTCCCTAGGGAAAATCAGCTAAGGTCAGTATTACCATTGAAGGACGTGGGTTCTTGAAAGCCTCGCACTTTTTTAAAATTTTAATTTATATATATTTATTTATTTTTGGTTATCTTTGTATTTCAGGTTTGTCCCAGTCCCAGGGGCAGCAGAGGTCAAGAGTTGTTTTGCAAGGTAAATGCCTCCTGTCGGGCTTTCCCATAATGGAAGGATGAGAGAAAAGATGCAAGCTGACATTCGGTGTTGGCTGGCTGGCTTGCTTTCTTCTCTTCTCTCTTTCTCTTTCTCCTTCTCATCCCATAAACTAAATGAGCCTGCTACCCAGGCTGCAATGCAGTGGCACGATCATAGCTCACTGCAGCCTCTACCTCCTGGGCTCAAGCGAGCCTCCCATCTCAGACTCCTAGGTAGCTGGGACCACAGGCATGAGCCACCATGCACAGCTAATTTATATGTGTGTGTGCATGTGTGTGTGTGTGTGTGTGTGTGTGTGTGTGTGTAGCGGGGGTTTCCCTGTGTTGCTCAGGCTGGTCTTGAACTCCTAGCTTCAAGTGACTCTTCCCTCTTGGCTTCCCAAAGTGCTGGGATTACAGGCATGAACCACTGTGCCCACCCTAGTGTCGGCCATCTAATGGTTCTCTCAGTTAATATTGAGAATATGCTGAAATCCCCAGCACTTGCTCTGGGGCAGGTGACTTGTAGCTCCTAGACTGAGATGTCATCCTCCCAGTACATGGCAGTGAACTGACACGGGGTGGGGACCCTATTCCCAAGCTCTTGGTGGAAAAACAAATTTTCCTCTTGTACCTTTGTAAGTTGACAGTAAAGTATTTTTCATTATACTTCTAAAGAGTTATAAAGGATATCATTACCATCCTATCTTGTATTAATTGTATGTATGTTTTAACTATATTTTAAGCAAAATCTAGGAGTTATAAATTGTTCATTTAGTTTATGGAAGTTGTCTGGCAAAGCACCTCACTGGCCAATGTGGGCCTCAGTGTGTAATCCAGAAGTCTGACTTCATTTTATTTATGCTTTAGTGAGGTATAATTTACATATCACAAAATTCACTTATTTTAAATTTAACAATTTTTAGTAAACTTACATTTACCATTGCCACGATCAATTTTAGATTATTTTCTTTATTATTATTAATTATTTTAGCACCAGTTTGTTATTGAAAGAATATTTTTGTCACACCAAAAAGATGCCCTGAGTAAATGAGTCAGTCACTCCCCATTTCACCCCAGGCAACCAATGATCTGCTTTCTTTTTCTCTGAATTCGCCTTTTGTGGCTATTTCATATAAATGGAATCATAAACATATAATACGTAGCATTTTATGACTGGCTTTCATTTCAGCACAACTTTTGAAGTCCAGCCATCTGGCAGCATGTATCAATACTTAATTCCTTTTTATTGGTGAATAGTATTTTCATTGTATGGATATACTACACGTTTTTTTCTTTTCTCTCAGCCTCTTGAGTAGCTGGGGCTAAGGTGCATACCACCATGCCTGGCTAAATTTTTAATTTTTCATAGAGATGGGCTCTCACTATGTTGCCCAGGCTGGTCTTGAATTCCTGGCCTCAAGCAATCCTCCCAACTCAGCCTCCTGAGTAGCTGGGACTATAGGTGTGAGCCACCATGCCTGGCTATGTTTAACATTTTAAGAATCTGCCAAACTGCTTTTCAAAATGGCTATGGCATTTGACATTCCCACTGGCAATGCATGAGTTCCAGTTTCTCCACATCTCACCAACACTTGTTTTTATTGTAGCCATTTTAGTAGGTGTGAAGAGGTATCTTATTGTAGTTTTGTTTTGTTTTTTTTTTTTTTTTTTTGGTCTCTTTGTGAATTTTTATTTTGGTGAAATGCACAGAACATAAAATTTGCCATCTTAACCATTTTTTTTTTTTTTTTGACACAGACTCTTGCTCTGTTGCCCAGGCTGGAGTACAGTGGTGCAATCTCAGCTTACTGTAACCTCTGCCTCCCGGGTTCAAGTGATTCTCCTGTCTCAGCCTCCTGAGTAGCTGAGATCACACCCAGGTAATTTTTTTTTTTTTTTTTTTTTGTATTTTTAGTAAAGATGGGGTTTCACCATGTTAGCCAGGCTGATCTTGAACTCCTGACCTCAAGTGATCCACCTGCCTCGGATTGCAGGTGTGTAATCCACCGTGCCTGATAGTCTAAAATGCGGGAATTACAGGTGTGAGCCACTGTGCCTGGCAATCTTAACCACTTTTAAATGTACAGCTCAGTAGTGCTAAGTATATTCACATTGTTGTGAGAGATCACCAGAACTTTTTCATCTTGCAAAACTGAGGCTTGTCATTCATTAAACAACTCCCTTACCTCCCTTCCCTTCAGTTGCTGGCAGCCACCGTTCTACTTTCTGTTCCTGTGATTTTGACTACTCTAGATATCTCATATAAGTGGATTTTTAGTTCCTAGTTACTTCTTTTCCGTCTCTCCAGTCTAAGGGAATATTCTGCCAGTACTCTCTTGATCTTCTGTAGATGATTTTATTGATTTAAACTTTTTTTTTTTTTTTTTTTTTTTTTTTTTTTGCAGAGAAATAGAATTGGGGTGGTGTCTCTGGGCTGTCATTGGTTGGTCTTCATTGTTGTGGTTGTTTGAAAATTGGCTAAAATGGGGTGTGGGGGGGTTTGGAAGCAAGCATTGTGACTTGTAAAGCTTTCTGTGTTATTAATATTGTGAAAATGGTCTTCTAATTTAATCCTAAAAAAATAACCAATTTGTTTCTTTAGGACTTAAGATGTCTTCATTGGTCAGGCTTCACAGAGAACAATATGGAAGGCTTCAGTAGCTAAAGTGAACTTTTTTTTTTTTTTTTTTTTTTTTTTTTTTTTTGAGATGGCATCTCTCTCTGTTACCCAGGCTGGAGTTCAGTGACATGATCTCGGCTCACTACAACCTCCACCTCCTGGGTTCAAGTGATTCCCCTGCCTCAGCCTCCCTAGTAGCTGGGACTACAGGCTTGTATCACCACACCTGGCTAATTTTTATATTTTTTAGTAGAGATGAGGTTTCGTCATGTTGGCCAGGCTGGTCTTGAACTCCTGACCTCAGGTGATCCACCCATCTCAGCCTCCCAAAGTGCTGGGATTACAGGTGTGAGCCACTGTGCCCGACCTATTACAGCGTTTCTGTTAGTGACGGACTGCATCTATGACGGTGGTCCCGTAAGATTATAATGGAGCTGAAAAATTCCTATAACCCAGTGACTTGACTGCCTAAACTTGTATTGCAACTCATTACTCATGTGTTCATGATGATGCTAGTGTAAACAAACCTACTGTGCTGGCAGTAGTATGTAAGTCTAATATATACATATAATCTAGTTTAGTACAGTATATAATACTTGATAATAAAGAGCTAAGTTACTGGTTTATGTATTTACCATATTATACTTGTGATCATCACTATACACTTTATCATTTAGAGTGTACTCTTTCTACTTATTAAAAAATGTTAGCCATGGTCAGGTGCAGTGGCTCACATCTGTAATCCCAGCACTTTGGGAGGCCAAGGTGGGCAGATCACTTTAGGTCAAGAGTTCAAGACCAGCCTGGCCAACATAGTGAAACGTTGTTTCTACTAAAAATACAAAAATTAGCTGGGCATGGTTGCAGGTGTCTGTAGTCCCCAGCTACTTGGGAGGCTGAGGCAAGAGGATCACTTGAACCTGGGAGGCGGAGGTTGCAGTGAACCGGGACTGTGCCACTGCACTCCAGCCTGGGCAACAGAGTGAGACTCCATCTCAATTAAAAAAAAAAAAAGTTAGCTGTAAAATAGCCTCAGGTAGGTCCTGCAGGAGGTATCCAGAAAAAGGCAATGTTACTCTAGGAGACAGCTTCCTGTGTGTTATTTCCACTGAAAACCTACCAGTGGGATAAGATGTAGAGATGGAAGACCATGATATTGATGATCCTGACCCTGTGTAGGCCTAGGATAACGTCTGTGTTTGTGTCTTAGTTTTTAACAAAAAAGTTTAAGAAGTTATAAAAAAATTAAAAACCTCATAGAATAAGGATATAAAAAATATTTTTGTACAGTGTGTTTGTGTTTTAAGTAGTTATTACAAAAGAGTCAAAAAGTTAAAAAAATGAAAAACTTTTAAGTTAAAAAAGTTACAGGAAGCTAGGCCAGGCCTGGTGGTTTACGTCTGTAATCCCAACACTTTGGCAGGCTGAGGCGGAGGATCACTTGAGGCTGGGAGTTCAAGATCAGTCTGGGTAACATAGCGAGACCCCCATCTCTACAAAAAAATTTTTTAAAAATTAGCTGGGAGTGGTGGTGTGTGCCTGTAGTCCATGCTACTTGGGAGCCTGAGGCAGAAGAATTGCTTGAGCCCAGGAGGTCGAGGCTCCAGTGAGCTACGATTGTGCCACTGCACTCCAGCTTGGATGACAGAGTGAGACCCTGTCTTTAAAAAAAGTTACAATTAGTTAAGGTTAATTCATTATTGAAGGAAGAAAATTTTTAAAAATGTAGTATAGCCTAAGTGTCCGTGTTTATAAAGTCTACAGTAGTGTATAGTAATTTCCTACGAAGCTTGTCCAACCTGCCTTATTTTGTTGCTGTCGTTGGTCAGTTTTGTTTTAGCTTTTAGCAGCCTGAAGCCATAGTTTTTAGTTTCTGTTTCTAGTGATAAGCAGAAAAGAGGGGCGAGGAAGGGGCTTTACTGGCCCAGCCAGAAATGGAAACTAAGAAGTCATGACTGTGTTCTCTCCCTTGGACAGCCCTGGAGGCCTTCACATTTACTCACCACTGACTCACTGACTCATCCAGAACAACTTTCAGTTATGGCAAGTTCCATTCTTGATAAATGCCCTATACGGGTTGTATTGGTCTGGTTGAGTTGCTATAAAGGAATACCTGAGACTGGTGATTTATTCATATAAAGAAAAGAGATTTATTTGGCTCATGGTTCTGGAGGCTGTATAGGAAGCATAGTGCTGGCCTCTGCTTCTGGTGAGGGCCTCAGGAAGCTTCCATTCATGGTGGAGGTGAAGGGAGGCCAGCATGTCACATGGCAAGAGAGGGAGCCAGAGAGAGAGTATGAAGTGCCAGTATTCTTTTAAACAACCAGTTCTCACAATGAACTAATAGAGAACACACTTATCACCAAGAGGATGGTGCTAAGCCATTCATGAGGGATTTGCTCCCATGATCCAACACCTCCCACCAGGCCCCACCTCCAACCTTGGAGATCACATTTCAACATGAGATGTGGAGGGGACAAGCATCCAAACCATATTGCATGTGTACACTTTTTATCTTTTTGAGACTGAGTCTCGCCCTGTCACCCAGGCAGGAGTGCAGTTGCACAATCTTGTCTCACTGCAAACTCTACCTCCTGGGTTGAAGCGATTCTCCTGCCTCAGCCTCCTGAGTAACTGGGACTACAGGTGTGTGTCACTACAGCCGGCCAATTTTTGTATTTTTAGTAGAGATGGGGTTTCACCATGTTGGCCAGGCTGACCTCAAGTGATTCACTCTCCTCAGCCTCCCAACGTGCTGGGATTACAGGCATGAGCCACCATGCCCAGCCTGCTTTTTATCTTTATACTGGTATTTTTACTGTCCCTTTTCTATATTTTGGTACACAAATACCATTGTGCTACAATTGTCTATGGTATTCAGTACAGTAACATGCTGTACAGATTTTTAGTCTGGGAGCAATAGGCTACACCATATAGCCTAGGTGCATAGTAGGCCATACCACCTAGATTTGTGTAAGTGCACTCTCTGATGTTCACGATTTCACTACAACGGTGAAATCGTCTAGGGACACATTTCTCAAAAGTGCTGTATCCCTGCTCTTAAGTGATGTATGACTGTCTTTGCTTTTAAATATTCAAACCACATCGAAGTGCATAGTACAAAAAAGTGCACATCCACTAAAACCCCAACGCTGAGCATTTGCCAGTGTTTATGGTTTGATGTGTGTTCTTTAAACTTTTTGTTATATTGCTGGAGAAATCTATAAACAAAGTATACTCTCGGTTTTTTGGTAGTTTGCAGACTTAATTGCTTATGAGCTGTCATTAATATTTCACCTCTGCAAACACCAAAATAGATACCCTCAAATTTTTGCACTTTTTCCCTTTCATTGTTGTTTTCATGCGTTATTTACAAGTTCAGTGGTTCTCACTCAGAGCTGGTTATACCCTAAGAGCCTGAGTTGGGCCCCCCACCCATTGTGGCCTTGCTTCTCAAACTTCCGATGCCTAAGAATCACTTGAAAAGCTTGTTAAAATGCAGTTTCCCAGGCCCCATCTCTGCTATTTTTTAAATTCTAGGGCCCAGGGTACTCAGCTCAGGCAACTCATGCTAGTAGTCTTGGAAACATTTTAAAATTCTGCACCAACGAATTGCTGGTACCAATGAGGCAAGAGAATAGGGTCTGGAGGCAGGGAATCTAAGGCCGTTTCACGCCGACTTCCTAGAACTAAATCGAAAGGAAAACCCTAACTTTCCATGCCTAAGTAACCAAAGAACCAGAGGGTACTCCCTTTGCAAACCCTCACCTTTTCTGTGCGGCAGATGGGAAATTGAAAGTATCTCTGATTGGTTGTTTTCTTCAGCCAGTCAGACTGATTGGAGGCCACTACTTTATTTACATGGGGTGAACACCAAGTGGCCAATGGGAACACTCTAGCGGGTATTTGGATTCTAGAAGATTCTGCATTCAGGTCCTTGAGCGGATGCTTGGGCCGCTCCCACCCTGTGGAGTGTATTTTCGTTTTCAATAAATCTCCGCTTTTGTGGCTTTATTCTTTCCTTGCTTTCTTTGTGTGTCTTGTCCAATTCTTTGTTCAAAATGCCAAGAACCTGGACACCCTCTACTGGTAACACCAATTCTCTGGGCTGCCTTGAAGCCTGCTAACCCCAGCTGCAGCCAGCATGCCACACCTAGCTGGATGCTCTTGGTCATAGTCAGGCTGCCTGTAATAAAAGCCTGTGGGGGACCGGGCACAGTAGTTCACGCCTGTAATCCCAGCACTTTGGGAGGCAGAGGCGGGCAGATCACCTGAGGTTGACAGTTGGAGACCAGCCTGACCAACATGGAGAAATCCAGTCTCTGCTAAAAACACAAAATTAGCTGGGCATGGTGGTGCATGCCTGTAATCCCAGCTACTCGGGAGGCTGAGGCAGGAGAATCGCTTGAATCCGGGAAACGGATGGTGAGCTGAGATTGTGCCACTGCACTCCGGCCTGGGCGACGAGCGAGACCCCGTCTCAAAAAAAAAAAAAAAAAAAAGCCTGTGGGGTGTTGCTCTAGATCGGGGTGTGCACACCCGACTCTGGCTGACCCTGTGACAGCCCTGGTCATTAGCCTGTTGCCTGCGTGGTATGGAACAGGAATTCCTGCTCGCTGTCGCTGAGGGAGCGAGCCAATGCTATTTGCTTTTCCCTCCCTTCACACATTTGAAATAGTAAATAAGCAGCATTCATATACACTGAAATAGTCCCTCCTTATCCACGGTTTCATTTCACAGTTTCAGCTACCCATGCCATGGTCAACTGCAGGCCTAAAATAGGTAAATACAGTACAATAAGACATAAATATATAAAAGCATATATATATAAATATATAAATATTTATAATTATATATAAATACTTATATATTATATAAGTATAAATCTATCTAAATATTTATATATTTATGAATATACTTATATAAATATATAATATTTGTGTTCTTTTAAGAAAATGAATATGTGGGAACTTGTTATAACAATGGAAAATTAATAAATGGTCCAAATGCCTTATGGTTTTGAATATTTCTGTCTGCAGCCTTGGCCTTCCAGGCTCAAGCCATCCTCCCACCTCAGTCCCCTGAGTAGCTGTGGCTACAGGTGCACACCACCATATCTGGCTAATTTTTTGTATAGATGGGGTTGAGACCAGCCCAGGCTGGTCTCAAACAATCCGCTCACCTTGATCTCCAAATATTTAATATTATATATGATATTTATATACTATGTATAAAATACATATGTACACACACAGACACACACACACACACACACACATATATATATATATATATATATATTTTGAGACAGGTCTCGCTTTGTCACCTAGGCTACAGTGCAATGGTATGAACATGGCTCACTGTAGCTTCAACCTCCCAGGTTCAAGCCATCCTCTCACCTTAGCCAGCCAAGCAGCTGTGACTACAGGTGCATGCCACCATATCTGGCTAACTTTTTTTTTGTATTTTTTGTAGAGATGGGGTTTTGCCATGTTGCCCAGGCTGGTCTTGAACAATCCACCCTCCTCAGCCTCCAAAGTGCTGAGATTACAGGTGTGAGCCACTGCACCTGGTCCAGTAAGATCTTTTAAGAGAAGGAGAGAGAGAAAGATAGATCACATTCATATAATTTTTATTACAGTATATTGTTATAATTATTCCTCTGTATTATTATTGTTGTGAATCTCTTACTGTGCCTAATTTATAAATTAAACTTTATTATAGGTATGTATGTATAGAAAAAAGCATAGTATATATAGGGTTCGGTGCTGTTTGAGGTTTTTCAGGCATCCTTTGGGGGTCTTGGAACATGTCTCCTGCAGCTAAGGGGGAACTATTGTATAGGCTCCTACCAAAGGAGAATAGAAAAAAACCCTGTAAAATGCAGATACAAACATTCAAAACCATAAGGCATTTGGGCCATTTGTTTGTTAGTTTTCCATTGTTATAACAAATTCCCACGCATTCATATTCTTTTTTTTTTTTTTTTTGGAGATGGAGTCTTACTCTTCACCCAGGCTGGAGTGCGGTGGCGCAATCTCGGCTCACTGCAACCTCCACCTCCCAGGTTCAAGTGATTCTCCTGCCTCAGCCTGCCAAGTAGCTGTGACTGCAGGTGCGTGCCATCATGCCTGTCTAATTTTTGTATTTTTTAGTAGAGACGGGGTTTCACCATATTGGACAGGCTGGTCTCGAACTCCTGACCTCTTGATCTGCCCTCCTCAGCCTCCCAAAGTGCTGGGATTACAGGCGTGAGCCACCATGCCCTGCCTCATAGTCTTAAAAGGACACAAATTGATTATCTTACAGTAGCGTGGGTCAGAAGTGTAACATGGGTCTCACTCCGTTAGAATCAAGGTGCATTCCTTTCTGGGGAGATTGTGGGAGAGGATCCATTTCCCTGCTCATTCAGGTTGTTGGCAAAGGGCAGTTCCTCTATGAGGACCGAGGGCACCATTTCCTTGCTGGACATCAGCCGAGGGCCATTCTAGAGCCTACTTGCATTCCTTGGCTTGAGGCCCCCTTCTCCCGTTTTCAAAGCCAGCAACAGCATGTCCATCTCACACTTCCATATATTGTTATAATTGCTCTATTTTATTATTAATTATCGTTGTGAATCTCTTACTGTGTCTAATTTATAAATTCAACTTTTTCATGGGTATGTATGACACCTATGATCTCTCCTCCTCCTCCAACTCATGTCTCATTGCATCCTGGAAAGATTCTCTGCTTTAAGGACCCCTGTGATTAGATTTGGTCCATCCAGATATCCGGGACAATTTCCATCTCAGAGTCTGCAACTTTAACCACACCTCCATAATCCTTTTGCTGTATAAGTTAACATAGTCACAGACCAGGGATTTGGGGTGGGAGACATCTTTGGGAACCATCACCTTTTGCCTATTGCGGGTCATTTAGGACAGATGGTCTCATTAGTCCCTGAGAGCAGCACTCCATCACGGCACAACAGTTACCTTATTTCTTTTCTTTTCTTTTTTTTTTCTGAGACAGGGTCTCCCTCTGTCATGCAGGATGGAGTGCAGTGGTTCAATGTTGACTCACTGCAGCCTCTGTTTCCCAGGCTCAAGTGATCCTCCCATCTCAGCTTTCCAAGTAGCTGGGACCACAGGTGCGTGGACCTGGCTAATTTTTTGTAGTTTTTATAGAGACGAGTTTTGCCAAGTTGCCCAGTCTGGTCTGGAGCTCCTAGGCTCAAGCGATCTGCCCACCTCACCCCCCAAAGTGCTGGAATTACAGGCCTGAAGTTACTCTATTTCTTTGATTCTAAGATGTCATTCATTAAAGAACAAAAAACTTTTTGTTATGGAAAATTTCAAACATAAACAGAAGTAGAGGAACAGTACAATTTACCCCATGTACCCATCACTTTGCTCCTGTAATTACCAGCTCCTGGCCAATCTTGTGTCCTCTCTACTTTCCCTGTTTCTCTAGTTTGAAATTATTTTGAAGCAAATCTCGGCAAACATATTTTTGTCTATATATGTTTCAATATGTATTGCTAGAAGTCTATGTATGACGTAGTCACAGTTTACTAACGCACCTCCTCCAAATTACTAATTTCATATCATCAAATATCCAGACACTGTATTTTCTTGTTAAGCTGTACAGTCATATATAGTTTATTTGAATTTACAGTTTATTTCAGTAAAGCCTACATATTGCATTTGTTAGATGTCTCTTAAAAATTGTATTAAGCCGGGCGCGGTGGCTCAAGCCTGTAATCCCAGCACTTTGGGAGGCCGAGACGGGTGGATCACGAGGTCAGGAGATCGAGACCATCCTGGCTAACACGGTGAAACCCCGTCTCTACTAAAAATACAAAAACTAGCCGGGCGAGGTGGCGGGCGCCTGTAGTCCCAGCTACTCGGGAGGCTGAAGCAGGAGAATGGCGTAAACCCGGGAGGCGGAGCTTGCAGTGAGCCGAGATCCGGCCACTGCACTCCAGTCCGGGCGACAGAGCCAGACTCCGCCTCAAAAAAAAAAAAAAAAAAAAAAAAAAAAAATTGTATTAAAATATACATAACATAAAAATTATTATCATAACTATTTTTCAGTGTAGAGTGTAGCAGCATTAATACTTTCACATTTTTGTGCAACCATTATCTCCATCCATATACAGGACGTTTTTCGTCTTCTCAAACTGAAACTGTGTGCCCATTAAATAACAATGCCTCCTGTCCTCCTTCCAGTCCCTGGTAGATATCATTCTACTGTCTGTCTCTGTAAATTTAGCTATTCTTGGCATTTCATATAAATAGAATCACATAGTATTTGTCCTTTTGGGACTAGCTTATTTTGCTTAGCCTAATATCTTTGAGGTTTGTCCATGTTGTAGCATATAACAAAATGTCCTTTCAAAAAAAATTACCATTTTAACCGTTTTTAAGTATGCAGTTCAGTAATAATAAATACGTTCATATCATTGTGAAACAGATCTCTAGAACTTTTTCATCTGCAAATTTGAAACTCTGTATCCATTAAGCAACAACTCTCTTATGCCTCATCCTGACCACCCCTGGTAACCATCATTCTACTTTGTGTTTCTGTGAATTTGATTACTTTCAGTTACGTCATGTAACTGGAATCATACAATATCTGTCTTTTTGCAGCTGCCTTATTTCCCTCAGCATGTCCTGAAGGTTCACCCACATTGTAGCGTGTGACAGGATTTCCTTCCTTAAAGGCATCAGAGTATTCCATTGTATGTGTGATGGTTAACTTCATGTGTCATCTCAACAGGACAACATGGTGCCCAGATATTTTGGTGGAACATTATTCTGGATATTTCTGTGAGGGGGTCTTTGGATGAGATTAACATTTGAAAAAAATCTTTAAAATTGATATATAATAGTTGTGTGCTTTTCTTTCTTTCTTTCTTTGAGATGGAGTCTCACTGTGTTGCCCAGGCTGGAGTGCTGTGGCTACTCACAAGTGCCATCCTAGGATACTCCATCCTTAGACTCTTGGCCTCAAGTGATTCACCTGCTTCAGCCTCCCAAATAGCTGGGACTGTAGGTGCACACCACTGTGACTGGCTTTGTATGCTTTTCTGAAGGCTAGAATTTTACAGGACATGTAAACTTGTCTCTAGGCAAATATGAGATCAGTTTTGATAGACATTTACTCTCTTATTCGAGGAATCGAAGACTTTCCATGCATTCTGTAAATATTTATTTATTTATTTCTGTTTTAGAGACAGGGTCTCACTCTGTTGCCCAGGCTAGAGTCCAGTGACGTGATCATGGCTCAATGAAGCCTTGAACTCCTAGGCTCAAGTGATCCTCCTGTCTCAGCCTCCCAAGTAACTGGGACTCTAGACGTGCACCGCCATGCCTGGCTAAATTTTTAATTTATTGAATTTATTGGTAGAGACAGAGTCTTGCTATGTTGCCCAGGTTTTTTTTTTTTTTTTTTTGAGATGGAATCTCGCTCTGTTGACCAGGCTGGAATGCAGTGGTACGATCTCATCTCACTGCACTCTCTGCCTCTCAGGTTCAAGCAATTCTCCTCCTGAGTAGCTGGGATTACAGGCACCTGCCACCATGCTCGACTAATGTTTTTTGTATTTTTAGTAGAGTCAGCGTTTCCCCATGTTAGCTAGGTTGGTCTTGAACTCCCAACCTCAGGTAATCTGTCTGCCTTGGCCTCCCAAAATGCCGGGATTACAGGCGTGAGCCACCGTGCCCAGCCTATGTTGCTCAGGCTTCTATAAATATTTAGAGCATGCTGTATATTGGACATTGGGTGAGCAAGAAAGCACTCATTTTGAAGCACATGCTTAGCCAATTTTTAGTGCTCCATAATTACTTATGAATAAATGAAATTGGATTCCCAGCTCACACAGGTGTCCCTAAAGCACGTACTGTAAAGTTGCCAAGCAGATATAATGAGCAGGGAATTCTTGGTGTGTCTGTTTCTGAAAAGATACTAGGGAACTAAAGAGGACAGAGTAGAAAGTAGAACTGTCATTCTGCCTAATCTGGTGAGGTATTCCGAGAGGGAGAGGAAATGCTATCCAGTCCCTTACCACGTCTCTCCATTTACACACAGCTCTGTTAGGGTTTCTAGCACTTTGGGCAGGTTTCAGATCATTGGCCAGGGCCTAGGAAGCCTCTGATGCAGCCTGAAATATTTCACTCCTGTTCGTCATCCACATTCCTTAGATAACTTCTCCCAATTACTAGGGTCAGCATTTTCTTTCTTCTATTTTTTTCCACTTACATTTATAAAATAAAAAGGGCAACATGCAATAAAATATTAAAGTTGTTGACCCATTTAAACACTTCACACAGAAGAAGCTGTCAAGGTTGCTGAGAACGCAGATCAGCTCTGAAGTTTCCCCGTGGGACCGCCGGAAGTGTTGGCCTGAAGGTGGTCGAGGGACCCTGAGGTACAGCGAAGTGTGGGTGTTCCAGATGTGGCAGTCACAAAGCATCAAGGAGGTTCCGGTGCTGGTTCCTCAAACTAGAGAATTACTTAATTACTGGAGACCTAATTGTCTTTTTTTTTTTTTCTTTGAGATGGAGTCTCGCTCTGTCACCCAGGCTGGAGTGCAGTGGCGTGATCTTGGCTCACTGAAACCTTTGCCTCCCAGGTTCAAGCAATTCTCCTGCCTCAGTCTCCTGAGTAGCTGGGACTACAGGCACCCATGATCAGTCCTGGCTAATTTTTGTATTTTTAGTAGAGATGAGGTTGCACCATGTTGTCCAAGCTGGTCTCAAACTCTTGACCTCAGGCAATCCACCTGCCTCAGCCACCCACAGTGCTGGTATTACAGCCACTGCGCCCAGCCCATAACTGTCTTTATGTACAGCATGTGAAGGACTGGGCTCTCTGAAACCCAGAGACATAAACTATTTGCTTGGCAAACTCATCTGGGTGGCAGTTACTCATGGAACACCTACGCTGTGGCAAGCACCATTCCAGTTGCTGGGAAATGGCAGTGAACAGGCAGGCAGAAATCCCTGTCTTCTAGGGGCTTACCTCCTGCTAGGGATTAGAGAGAACACAAATAAGTGGAGCACACACCTGTAATCCGAGCACTTTGGGAGGCTGAGGTGGGATGATACCTTAAGGCTAAGAGTTTGAGACCAGTGTGGCCAACACAGTGAGACCCTGTCTCTACAAAAAAAGTAAAAACTTAGCTGGGGTGGTGGCACACACCTGTAGTCCCAGCTACTCAGTAGGCTGAGGTGGGAGGATTGCTTGAGACCAGGAGTTCAAGCCTGCAGTGATCTAAGAAGGTGCCACTGTACTCCAGCCTGGGCAGTAGAGTAAGACCCCATCTCTAAAAATAATAATAATAATAATAATAAAATAAAATAAACCAAATACACGAAAATGCATGGTATGTGACCAACATTCCTCCAAGCTGTCCAGGTCATCAGAAACAAGGAAAACCTGAGAAGCTGCCACAGCTAAGAGGAGCCTAAGGAGATGTGAGGATATTAGGTAAAAATCAGGGAAACCTGAATGAAGTTGGACTTCTGTTGATAATAGTAATGATGACAACATGTATGTGTGATAATAGTAGTGATGATGTGTATGTGTGTGATGATACTAATGATGACATGGGTGTGATAATAGCAGTGATGATGGTGTATGTGTGTGATAACAGTAATGATGCTGTGTATTGTGATAATAGTGATGATGATGTGTATGTGTGTGATAATAGTAATGATAATGCTGTGTGTGTGACAAAAGTAATGACACGTGTGTGATAATAGTAATGATGGCGTGTGTGTGTGATAATAGTTGTAATGATGACATGTGTGATAAGAGTAATGATGATAGTGTGTATGTGGGATATTAGTAATGATGATGACGTGTGTGTGATAATAGTAATGATGATGTGTGTGTGATAATAGTAACAATGGCATGTATGTGTGATAATAGTAATGATGATGATGTATATGTGTGTGACAGTAGTAATGACGATGACGTGTGTGTGATAATAGTAATGGTGATGTGTGCGTGTGATAATAGTAATGATTATGACTTGTATGTATGGTAATAGTAATGATGGTGATGTGTATGTGTGTGATAATAGTAATGATGATGTGTGTGTGTGATAATAGTAATGATGATGGCATGTATGTGTGATAATAGT
>NW_022325094.1:0-3125 GCF_002776525.5 Piliocolobus tephrosceles | reverse complement strand
TTTGAGGACACTGAGGTTTGGGGCAAAGTCATATAGCAAGTAAGTGTGAGGGCGTAAACTATGATCTCATGTCAAATGCCACATAAGGCCTATGCATTATAGCATGGTGGTCAGGAGCCCTGACTCTGAATTTCAAACCCAGGCCCACCCACACAGCCATGTTGCCTTCAGTGAGAATCTTTGTCTTTCTGTGATTCAGTTTCTCATATATATAATAGTACCTCATAAAACTACAAAGATAAAAGAGGGTCATGTGAAGTACTGACACATAGAAAGCATTCAGTAAGTGTTAACTACAATGATTATTAACACAGTAGTACCCCTAATCCACGGGGAATATGTTCCAAGACCCCCAGTGAATGCACAAAACCATGGATAGTATCAAACTCTACATATACTGCCAGGGATAGCATCAAACTCTATATATGTGTGTTCTATCCTATAAATACATACTTATGATAGAGTGTAATTTATAAATTAGGCACAGTAAGAGATTAACAATAACTAATAATAAAATAGAACAAATGAAACAATATGCCAACATCACTACTCTTACACTTTGAAACCATTATTAAGCAAAATAAAGGTTACTTGAACACAAGCACTGGGACAGTGGATCTCATAATTGAGATGGTTATTAAGTGACTAACGGGTGGGTAGCATATAAGGCGTGGGTATGCTTGACTAAGGGATGATTCACATTCCAGGCAGAATGAAGTGGGACGGTGCAAGATTTCATCACACTACTCAGAACAGCAGCAGGTTGAAATGTATGAATTATTTCTGGAATTTTCCATTTCGTATTTTTTTTTTTTGGACAGTTTTGCTTTGGTCACCCAGGCTGGAGTGCAATGGTGCGATCGCGGCTCACTGCAATCTCTGCCTCCCAGGTTCAAGTGATTCTCCTGCCTCAGCCTCCCAAGTAACTGAGATTATAGGCGTGTGCCACCTTGTCCGGCTAATTTTTGTATTTTTAGTAGAGATGGGGTTTCAACATGGTCAGACTGGTGTCGAGCTCCTGACCTCCAGTGATCAGCCGGTCTCGGACTCCCAAAGTGCTGGGATTACAAGCATGAACCACTGTGCCCAGTGCATTTCATATTTTCATACTGTGATTGACCACGGGTAATTGAAAAGGCTGAAAGCAAAACTACCGATAAGGGGGGGACTACTATGTAATCAAATAGATAGTCTGATGACCCTGAAACAGAACTCAAGGCCAATCCTCCTTTCTAGCCTCTCCTGGTTCAAGGTGTAATCTGGATACTGAAATCAAGCTCCTCTCTTCTGGTTGATTTCTGGATCTCAGCTCACTACAAGCTCCGCCTCCCGGGTTTACGCCATTCTCCTGCCTCAGCCTCTGGAGTAGCTGGGACTACAGGCGCCCGCCACCTCGCCCAGCTAGTTTTTTGCATTTTTTAGTAGAGAGGGGGTTTCACCGTGTTAGCCAGTATGGTCTCGATCTCCTGACCTCGTGATCCGCCCGTCTCGGCCTCCCAAAGTGCTGGGATTACAGGCTTGAGCCACCGCGCCCGGCCTCTCTCTCTCTCTTTGGAGACGGAGTCTCGCTCTGTCGCCCAGGCTGGAGTGCAGTGGCGCGATATTGGCTCCGCCTCCCTCAGCCTCCCGAGCAGCTGGGACTACAGGCGCCCGCCACCACGCCTGGCTAATTTTTTTTTTTTTGTATTTTTAGTAGAGACGGGGTTTCAACGTGTTAGCTAGGACGGTCTTGATCTCCTGACCTCGTGATCCGCCCGCCTCGGCCTCCCAAAGTGCTGGGATTACAGGCGTGAGCCACCGCGCCCAGCCTCCAAGCCAATTTCTGACAAGCATTTGTAGGGTACTAGTCGGAGGGGTCCGGCAGTCACGGAAACCCCTCTGAGCCCCAGTCCGGTCTAGAAAAAGTACTTCCGGAACTAGCGCGCGGAGCGGGAGGACGCCCCGGAAGTATTTCCTTGGCCCCTCCCCCCCGTAGAAAAGATGGCTGCTGTGCAAGGTGCCGGATCTTTGCCTTCCGGGCAGCAGCGCGAGGCACCGCGGGAAGCAATCCCTGAGCGAGGCAATGCGTTTCGCCGCTTGTCTGCCAGGCTCTGCGCCCTTCGCCCGGATGACAGCAGCTCTGCCCGCACCGAGATCCACCTGCTCTTCGATCAGCTCATCTCCGAGAACTACAGCGAGGGCAGTGGCGTGGCTCCGGAGGTAGGCGGCGCGCCCGGGAGAGAGCTGGTGCGGCGCCTGCTGGCCCCGGCCCCACCCCTCCGGGAACCCAGCTGGTGGCCTCCGCCTGCCTTTCCCTGCTGTTCCCACTCTCGCGCCTGATGATTTAGTTTCAGGCTGGCGTGCCCTCTCCTACCTTGGCACATTCTTAGTTCTCCGTTTGGAAGACCCTGCAGTGCTTGGCACGCTCGACTCGTTCAAAACCCAACTTGACGACTCCTGCTCTGATAATGCCTCGGGTTTCCTCTCTGATGCCACCTTTCCATCTGTCCGCACCCTCCTTCACTCCCTCTCTGTGCACCCAGAACACTTTGTTGACAAAATGCATTAGT
The DNA here is from genome assembly GCF_002776525.5 of Piliocolobus tephrosceles. Lineage (NCBI taxonomy): Eukaryota > Metazoa > Chordata > Mammalia > Primates > Cercopithecidae > Piliocolobus > Piliocolobus tephrosceles. The sequence goes on along the minus strand of NW_022325094.1, from coordinate 576 downwards.
ACTGTTTATTGCTCACATGGTACACGGACCACGTGGGAATCTTAGAACTTGAGTAGTATTAGGTCTTTTTTGCTGATGAAAATACTGAATCTCATAAAGATACAGTATACAAAACTCTGCCACAAAGCCCCTACGTTTTGTGCTCCTACACACTGGCTCCTCCCCTCTGCCGTCTTTTTGAGTAATCTTACATACATAAGGCCTTAAATTAATGAATTCTCTGAACTGTTGACACCATAGCCTTCTGGCCCTACGTAGGAAAGAGGGAAGTGGTGCAAGTTGCCTGCTTGCACAGGCATTTCGAGCCAGACAGTTCCTAAAGATGAAATTCATTAGCTCCAAACACACATTCCCGTCCGCAACCCATCCCACCTTCGAACACACATGTACCATCCACCAAGTCACACAAGACACAAACACTGTTTCTTCCCTCCTTCATCCCAGATCCTGTCCAATTCACATATTTCAGAATGTGTCTCATATATATTTCTCGGTTCATCCCCTCCTGTCTGTTCCCATAGCGAGTGCTTTAGACCTCAGGCAAGGCGTCTTATGCCTGGACTGTTCCACTGGTCT
>NW_022325093.1:0-3125 GCF_002776525.5 Piliocolobus tephrosceles | reverse complement strand
AGACCAGTGGAACAGTCCAGGCATAAGACGCCTTGCCTGAGGTCTAAAGCACTCGCTATGGGAACAGACAGGAGGGGATGAACCGAGAAATATATATGAGACACATTCTGAAATATGTGAATTGGACAGGATCTGGGATGAAGGAGGGAAGAAACAGTGTTTGTGTCTTGTGTGACTTGGTGGATGGTACATGTGTGTTCGAAGGTGGGATGGGTTGCGGACGGGAATGTGTGTTTGGAGCTAATGAATTTCATCTTTAGGAACTGTCTGGCTCGAAATGCCTGTGCAAGCAGGCAACTTGCACCACTTCCCTCTTTCCTACGTAGGGCCAGAAGGCTATGGTGTCAACAGTTCAGAGAATTCATTAATTTAAGGCCTTATGTATGTAAGATTACTCAAAAAGACGGCAGAGGGGAGGAGCCAGTGTGTAGGAGCACAAAACGTAGGGGCTTTGTGGCAGAGTTTTGTATACTGTATCTTTATGAGATTCAGTATTTTCATCAGCAAAAAAGACCTAATACTACTCAAGTTCTAAGATTCCCACGTGGTCCGTGTACCATGTGAGCAATAAACAGTACTAATGCATTTTGTCAACAAAGTGTTCTGGGTGCACAGAGAGGGAGTGAAGGAGGGTGCGGACAGATGGAAAGGTGGCATCAGAGAGGAAACCCGAGGCATTATCAGAGCAGGAGTCGTCAAGTTGGGTTTTGAACGAGTCGAGCGTGCCAAGCACTGCAGGGTCTTCCAAACGGAGAACTAAGAATGTGCCAAGGTAGGAGAGGGCACGCCAGCCTGAAACTAAATCATCAGGCGCGAGAGTGGGAACAGCAGGGAAAGGCAGGCGGAGGCCACCAGCTGGGTTCCCGGAGGGGTGGGGCCGGGGCCAGCAGGCGCCGCACCAGCTCTCTCCCGGGCGCGCCGCCTACCTCCGGAGCCACGCCACTGCCCTCGCTGTAGTTCTCGGAGATGAGCTGATCGAAGAGCAGGTGGATCTCGGTGCGGGCAGAGCTGCTGTCATCCGGGCGAAGGGCGCAGAGCCTGGCAGACAAGCGGCGAAACGCATTGCCTCGCTCAGGGATTGCTTCCCGCGGTGCCTCGCGCTGCTGCCCGGAAGGCAAAGATCCGGCACCTTGCACAGCAGCCATCTTTTCTACGGGGGGGAGGGGCCAAGGAAATACTTCCGGGGCGTCCTCCCGCTCCGCGCGCTAGTTCCGGAAGTACTTTTTCTAGACCGGACTGGGGCTCAGAGGGGTTTCCGTGACTGCCGGACCCCTCCGACTAGTACCCTACAAATGCTTGTCAGAAATTGGCTTGGAGGCTGGGCGCGGTGGCTCACGCCTGTAATCCCAGCACTTTGGGAGGCCGAGGCGGGCGGATCACGAGGTCAGGAGATCAAGACCGTCCTAGCTAACACGTTGAAACCCCGTCTCTACTAAAAATACAAAAAAAAAAAAATTAGCCAGGCGTGGTGGCGGGCGCCTGTAGTCCCAGCTGCTCGGGAGGCTGAGGGAGGCGGAGCCAATATCGCGCCACTGCACTCCAGCCTGGGCGACAGAGCGAGACTCCGTCTCCAAAGAGAGAGAGAGAGGCCGGGCGCGGTGGCTCAAGCCTGTAATCCCAGCACTTTGGGAGGCCGAGACGGGCGGATCACGAGGTCAGGAGATCGAGACCATACTGGCTAACACGGTGAAACCCCCTCTCTACTAAAAAATGCAAAAAACTAGCTGGGCGAGGTGGCGGGCGCCTGTAGTCCCAGCTACTCCAGAGGCTGAGGCAGGAGAATGGCGTAAACCCGGGAGGCGGAGCTTGTAGTGAGCTGAGATCCAGAAATCAACCAGAAGAGAGGAGCTTGATTTCAGTATCCAGATTACACCTTGAACCAGGAGAGGCTAGAAAGGAGGATTGGCCTTGAGTTCTGTTTCAGGGTCATCAGACTATCTATTTGATTACATAGTAGTCCCCCCCTTATCGGTAGTTTTGCTTTCAGCCTTTTCAATTACCCGTGGTCAATCACAGTATGAAAATATGAAATGCACTGGGCACAGTGGTTCATGCTTGTAATCCCAGCACTTTGGGAGTCCGAGACCGGCTGATCACTGGAGGTCAGGAGCTCGACACCAGTCTGACCATGTTGAAACCCCATCTCTACTAAAAATACAAAAATTAGCCGGACAAGGTGGCACACGCCTATAATCTCAGTTACTTGGGAGGCTGAGGCAGGAGAATCACTTGAACCTGGGAGGCAGAGATTGCAGTGAGCCGCGATCGCACCATTGCACTCCAGCCTGGGTGACCAAAGCAAAACTGTCCAAAAAAAAAAAATACGAAATGGAAAATTCCAGAAATAATTCATACATTTCAACCTGCTGCTGTTCTGAGTAGTGTGATGAAATCTTGCACCGTCCCACTTCATTCTGCCTGGAATGTGAATCATCCCTTAGTCAAGCATACCCACGCCTTATATGCTACCCACCCGTTAGTCACTTAATAACCATCTCAATTATGAGATCCACTGTCCCAGTGCTTGTGTTCAAGTAACCTTTATTTTGCTTAATAATGGTTTCAAAGTGTAAGAGTAGTGATGTTGGCATATTGTTTCATTTGTTCTATTTTATTATTAGTTATTGTTAATCTCTTACTGTGCCTAATTTATAAATTACACTCTATCATAAGTATGTATTTATAGGATAGAACACACATATATAGAGTTTGATGCTATCCCTGGCAGTATATGTAGAGTTTGATACTATCCATGGTTTTGTGCATTCACTGGGGGTCTTGGAACATATTCCCCGTGGATTAGGGGTACTACTGTGTTAATAATCATTGTAGTTAACACTTACTGAATGCTTTCTATGTGTCAGTACTTCACATGACCCTCTTTTATCTTTGTAGTTTTATGAGGTACTATTATATATATGAGAAACTGAATCACAGAAAGACAAAGATTCTCACTGAAGGCAACATGGCTGTGTGGGTGGGCCTGGGTTTGAAATTCAGAGTCAGGGCTCCTGACCACCATGCTATAATGCATAGGCCTTATGTGGCATTTGACATGAGATCATAGTTTACGCCCTCACACTTACTTGCTATATGACTTTGCCCCAAACCTCAGTGTCCTCAAA
>NW_022325092.1:0-3306 GCF_002776525.5 Piliocolobus tephrosceles | reverse complement strand
GTCTCTGCATGGCACAGTGCTGTCCAGTGAGTAGGAAGGCAGGTACAGATGTGTGATTCTAGCTTGACAGGACCTATCTGGATTATTTCCCTCTTGGGACTGAACAGCAGAACTAAAACAAGATTTTTCTTTCTCCATACTTTTTCTACCACAAACTTCTGTAACCTTTCCTTATGGAAACCACCCTTCCTCTGTATTCATTCTAGTCCTGTGCCTGTCCCCCAGCAGTAACTAATTAACCAAAATAACAACTTTTCATAGCATAGTTGCATTCAAGGGTATATTCCAACTCTAATAGTCTATATTACTGCTGTTTTTAATTAGTCTTTTGCAAGCGTCATTTCAAAGGAGACTGAATTTGAGTTGTTTTCTCTATATGCATTTAGTGTGCCAGGACAGCCATATTTGGAGGAACCCTACCAAAATATCTGTTTCCAAGCTTTCCTGACTATTTTACAATCTCCAAAATCATCTGATATGGATGATATCACATTTTGCATGGTAAGTGAACTATCATTGATCTAGTGAATGTCATGGATGTGTCTAGAAGCAGAGTGGAAAAGTGTTACTAATGAGTTTTATTTGCAGTATTAGCTTTTTTTTTTTTTTTTTTGAGACGGAGTCTCGCTCTGTCACCCAAACTGGAGTGCAGTGGCCGGATCTCAGCTCACTGCAAGCTCTGCCTTTTGGGTTCACGCCATTCTCCTGCCTCAGCCTCCCGAGTAGCTGGGACTACAGGCGCCCGCCACCTCGCCCAGCTAGTTTTTTGTATTTTTTAGTAGAGACGGGGTTTCACCGGGTTAGCCAGGATGGTCTCGATCTCCTGACCTTGTGATCCACCCGTCTCGGCCTCCCAAAGTGCTGGGATTACAGGCTTGAGCTACCGAGCCTGGCCTTGCACTATTAGCTTTGTCTAGAGCAATACACATATATGAAATGTTTGTAACCTGAAAAGACTAAAATCATACCATTTCGGTTTAAATTATAAGAAGCTTTTTATTTGCTACATATTACAATTCTAGCTTTTTAGAGGAAACTATTCTTTTTCCTTCTGAGTATAAAAGCAACAGTTGCAGGCTAGTGACTATCTTTAAGATGGAAGTGAAGAGAGATTTCACCAAATATATCTGCAATATTTTATTTCTTTTTAAAAAATATGATGCAAATGACAGTTTGTTAACATCTTTTAAATTTAGAGTAACACATTTCAAATGTCATATATCTAAGATAAAGTTCCTTCTAGTCGCCTGCTCAGATATAGCCACTGAAGACAATTTGTGCTATGTGCTCTCAGTTTTTTTTTATGTGTGTAAATGAGCATATTTACAACTTTAAATGGGGTCATATTTAACATGCTGTTTTGTAACTTTCTTGTTTTGTTAAAACTTAATATCTCTGGGACATCTATTCCGTTCCTGTTAATATACCTCATACTTTCTAGCTGGAAGACCTTGGACAAATTAGTTAACTTCTTGGAGCCTCCATGTTCCTGCCTGAAAAGGGACTAATATAACCGCATTGTGGGGTTCTTAAGAGAAGTAGATGAAATAAAGCATTGAAAGGGTCTGCCGTTCCTGTTGTTGAGTTTTACATTTAGCAGAGGGTTAGCTTCTTTTATAATTATTATCATAATCATCATAACTAAAGTTTTTAAAGTTTTCCCACTATTTCAAACAAGACTACAGTTCACATCATCCCAATGCAGGAAGTATTTCTTAAGGACAGAGTTCTAGAAATGAGATTACTGAGTCAAGAAATCAATCTTGGTCAGAATTGCCCTCCAGAAACCAAGTTTTTATAATTTATCATCTGTTCCCACATACATCCGCTTGCTGGGTTTGCCATGTTACAGAGCTTCCCCAATTCTGATCTGTGCTATCTCTTTTTTATCCCTTATGACATTTTTCTTGCTAAACATCTTCTCTCTTTTTTCTTACTCACCATTTGTACATACGGGTTTATAAACGTGTACAATAAGACCACTTCATTATTCTTTTCTTCTAGAAAAGAATTCATGGTAGTTTATCAGGTCTCCTTGGATCTTCATCTCTGCTCTGTGTGTGTATGTGTGTGTCTAAAGGTTTTTTTCATCATCCAGAGACTGTCTCTCTTCCTTCCTAAGTGGTGCTAGTAAGTTGATTCCTGGACAACCAGATTTTATTCTGCCTTCTAACTGGGTCTCCCTTTCCCCGCTAGTTACTGCAAAATGCATTAAAAGGTATACAGTCACTTCTAAATGGTGGGAGAATGAAACTAACACAGACTGATGAACTTGGAGCACTTTTAGCTGTGCCAAAGGTAAGGCAAGTCTTCATATGATCATTGTCTTTCCTGTTTCAACCCATGGTACAAGGACCACTTTACGTCCTTATTCTCAGGCTAACTTTGAGGTATTAAAAGTTCTTACATGTATTTTGAGAAAGTAGACAAAAATGTTCATATTCAAAGACACTTAAGAACAGAAAATAAAAAATCTCCATTTAATAAATGCATCAACATTTTAAAATTATCTCTGAGTCTTAGGAAGGGAATAGGTAGGGGGGTATGACCTGGAGAAGATTTAATTATAGATTATGTTGTACCTATTTGTACTTGCAAGAAGAGCCAGTGCTTCTCCTTGGCTTTCTCCTCCAAGTAGTAGGCAGGCCAACCAAGACGTGTGTCAGTGGGCAGCTTCCGAGTGTGCCTGTCAGTCGGAAAGTCAGGCCAGCATCTCCGGGGACCCAGCTTCTTCAGCCAGCAAAGTAAGAAGTAATTCTTTGCTTGTGGCATTCTCTTGCTCTGACATCAAATAGAGAGATAGCTATAGGTGGAGACAGGTAAATAAAAATGATAAATTGGTTTAAAAAAATTATAGACAGATAAAGTAATTGGATAAATTTTATGAATAAATAAGAAAACTAAAACCAGACCTGATTTGATCTGACCAAACCAGATCCAGCTGTAGGCCAGATAAACTTCAGCTCTTCTTTAAGCCCTACGCCTTCAAGGTATCTATTTTCTGTCTCATTTATATTTCCTTAGTAGGCTTTTGAACATTAATCTGTGAGTGTTCTGATCCAGACATGGTAAATAGTTCTGTTTTATGATTAATGGTTTTTTTGGTTTTGTGTGTGTGTGTGTGTGTGTGTGTGTCCTTGATTCATCATTATTAGAAGTTCATGTTTCACGGACTGCCCGGACTAAACATAGAGATGCCCACAGTGTTATACCCAACTCCGCTTCCTCAGTATGATGGGCGAACACCTATCAAACCACGGCAATCAGAATCCAGTGCTTCTCGACCAACTTTGGTACATTTATGTT
>NW_022325091.1:0-3306 GCF_002776525.5 Piliocolobus tephrosceles | reverse complement strand
AACATAAATGTACCAAAGTTGGTCGAGAAGCACTGGATTCTGATTGCCGTGGTTTGATAGGTGTTCGCCCATCATACTGAGGAAGCGGAGTTGGGTATAACACTGTGGGCATCTCTATGTTTAGTCCGGGCAGTCCGTGAAACATGAACTTCTAATAATGATGAATCAAGGACACACACACACACACACACACACACAAAACCAAAAAAACCATTAATCATAAAACAGAACTATTTACCATGTCTGGATCAGAACACTCACAGATTAATGTTCAAAAGCCTACTAAGGAAATATAAATGAGACAGAAAATAGATACCTTGAAGGCGTAGGGCTTAAAGAAGAGCTGAAGTTTATCTGGCCTACAGCTGGATCTGGTTTGGTCAGATCAAATCAGGTCTGGTTTTAGTTTTCTTATTTATTCATAAAATTTATCCAATTACTTTATCTGTCTATAATTTTTTTAAACCAATTTATCATTTTTATTTACCTGTCTCCACCTATAGCTATCTCTCTATTTGATGTCAGAGCAAGAGAATGCCACAAGCAAAGAATTACTTCTTACTTTGCTGGCTGAAGAAGCTGGGTCCCCGGAGATGCTGGCCTGACTTTCCGACTGACAGGCACACTCGGAAGCTGCCCACTGACACACGTCTTGGTTGGCCTGCCTACTACTTGGAGGAGAAAGCCAAGGAGAAGCACTGGCTCTTCTTGCAAGTACAAATAGGTACAACATAATCTATAATTAAATCTTCTCCAGGTCATACCCCCCTACCTATTCCCTTCCTAAGACTCAGAGATAATTTTAAAATGTTGATGCATTTATTAAATGGAGATTTTTTATTTTCTGTTCTTAAGTGTCTTTGAATATGAACATTTTTGTCTACTTTCTCAAAATACATGTAAGAACTTTTAATACCTCAAAGTTAGCCTGAGAATAAGGACGTAAAGTGGTCCTTGTACCATGGGTTGAAACAGGAAAGACAATGATCATATGAAGACTTGCCTTACCTTTGGCACAGCTAAAAGTGCTCCAAGTTCATCAGTCTGTGTTAGTTTCATTCTCCCACCATTTAGAAGTGACTGTATACCTTTTAATGCATTTTGCAGTAACTAGCGGGGAAAGGGAGACCCAGTTAGAAGGCAGAATAAAATCTGGTTGTCCAGGAATCAACTTACTAGCACCACTTAGGAAGGAAGAGAGACAGTCTCTGGATGATGAAAAAAACCTTTAGACACACACATACACACACAGAGCAGAGATGAAGATCCAAGGAGACCTGATAAACTACCATGAATTCTTTTCTAGAAGAAAAGAATAATGAAGTGGTCTTATTGTACACATTTATAAACCCGTATGTACAAATGGTGAGTAAGAAAAAAGAGAGAAGATGTTTAGCAAGAAAAATGTCATAAGGGATAAAAAAGAGATAGCACAGATCAGAATTGGGGAAGCTCTGTAACATGGCAAACCCAGCAAGCGGATGTATGTGGGAACAGATGATAAATTATAAAAACTTGGTTTCTGGAGGGCAATTCTGACCAAGATTGATTTCTTGACTCAGTAATCTCATTTCTAGAACTCTGTCCTTAAGAAATACTTCCTGCATTGGGATGATGTGAACTGTAGTCTTGTTTGAAATAGTGGGAAAACTTTAAAAACTTTAGTTATGATGATTATGATAATAATTATAAAAGAAGCTAACCCTCTGCTAAATGTAAAACTCAACAACAGGAACGGCAGACCCTTTCAATGCTTTATTTCATCTACTTCTCTTAAGAACCCCACAATGCGGTTATATTAGTCCCTTTTCAGGCAGGAACATGGAGGCTCCAAGAAGTTAACTAATTTGTCCAAGGTCTTCCAGCTAGAAAGTATGAGGTATATTAACAGGAACGGAATAGATGTCCCAGAGATATTAAGTTTTAACAAAACAAGAAAGTTACAAAACAGCATGTTAAATATGACCCCATTTAAAGTTGTAAATATGCTCATTTACACACATAAAAAAAAACTGAGAGCACATAGCACAAATTGTCTTCAGTGGCTATATCTGAGCAGGCGACTAGAAGGAACTTTATCTTAGATATATGACATTTGAAATGTGTTACTCTAAATTTAAAAGATGTTAACAAACTGTCATTTGCATCATATTTTTTAAAAAGAAATAAAATATTGCAGATATATTTGGTGAAATCTCTCTTCACTTCCATCTTAAAGATAGTCACTAGCCTGCAACTGTTGCTTTTATACTCAGAAGGAAAAAGAATAGTTTCCTCTAAAAAGCTAGAATTGTAATATGTAGCAAATAAAAAGCTTCTTATAATTTAAACCGAAATGGTATGATTTTAGTCTTTTCAGGTTACAAACATTTCATATATGTGTATTGCTCTAGACAAAGCTAATAGTGCAAGGCCAGGCTCGGTAGCTCAAGCCTGTAATCCCAGCACTTTGGGAGGCCGAGACGGGTGGATCACAAGGTCAGGAGATCGAGACCATCCTGGCTAACCCGGTGAAACCCCGTCTCTACTAAAAAATACAAAAAACTAGCTGGGCGAGGTGGCGGGCGCCTGTAGTCCCAGCTACTCGGGAGGCTGAGGCAGGAGAATGGCGTGAACCCAAAAGGCAGAGCTTGCAGTGAGCTGAGATCCGGCCACTGCACTCCAGTTTGGGTGACAGAGCGAGACTCCGTCTCAAAAAAAAAAAAAAAAAAGCTAATACTGCAAATAAAACTCATTAGTAACACTTTTCCACTCTGCTTCTAGACACATCCATGACATTCACTAGATCAATGATAGTTCACTTACCATGCAAAATGTGATATCATCCATATCAGATGATTTTGGAGATTGTAAAATAGTCAGGAAAGCTTGGAAACAGATATTTTGGTAGGGTTCCTCCAAATATGGCTGTCCTGGCACACTAAATGCATATAGAGAAAACAACTCAAATTCAGTCTCCTTTGAAATGACGCTTGCAAAAGACTAATTAAAAACAGCAGTAATATAGACTATTAGAGTTGGAATATACCCTTGAATGCAACTATGCTATGAAAAGTTGTTATTTTGGTTAATTAGTTACTGCTGGGGGACAGGCACAGGACTAGAATGAATACAGAGGAAGGGTGGTTTCCATAAGGAAAGGTTACAGAAGTTTGTGGTAGAAAAAGTATGGAGAAAGAAAAATCTTGTTTTAGTTCTGCTGTTCAGTCCCAAGAGGGAAATAATCCAGATAGGTCCTGTCAAGCTAGAATCACACATCTGTACCTGCCTTCCTACTCACTGGACAGCACTGTGCCATGCAGAGAC
>NW_022325090.1:0-5324 GCF_002776525.5 Piliocolobus tephrosceles | reverse complement strand
CTCATATATATAATAGTACCTCATAAAACTACAAAGATAAAAGAGGGTCATGTAAAGTACTGACACATAGAAAGCATTCAGTAAGTGTTAACTACAGTGATTATTAACACAGTAGTACCCCTAATCCACGGGGGATATGTTCCAAGACTCCCAGTGAATGTATAAAACCGTGGATAGTATCAAACTCTACATATACTGCCATGGATAGCATCAAACTCTCTATATATGTGTTCTGTCCTATAAACACATACTTATGGTATAGTGTAATTTATAAATTAGGCACAGTAAGAGATTAACAATAACTAATAATAAAATAGAACAAATAAAACAATATGCCAACATCACTACTCTTACGCTTTGAAACCTTTATTAAGCAAAATAAAAGTTACTTGAACACAAGCACTGGGACAGTGGATCTCATAATTGAGATGGTTATTAAGTGACTAACGGGTGGGTAGCATATAAGGCGTGGGTATGCTTGACTAAGGGATGATTCACATTCCAGGCAGAATGAAGTGGGACGGTGCAAGATTTCATCACACTACTCAGAACAGCAGCAAGGTGAAATGTATGAATTATTTCTAGAATTTTCCGTTTCGTATTTTTTTTTTTTTTTTTTGGACGGAGTTTTGCTTTGGTCACTCAGGCTGGAGTGCAATGGTGCCATCTCGGCTCACTGCAATCTCTGCCTCCCAGGTTCAAGTGATTCTCCTGCCTCAGCTTCCCAAGGAGCTGAGATTATAGGCGTGTGCCACCATGTCCGGCAAATTTTTGTATTTTTAGTAGAGATGGGGTTTCAACATGTTGTTGGTCAGACTGGTGTCGAGCTCCTGACCTCCAGTGATCAGCCAGTCTCGGACTCCCAAAGTGCTGGGATTACAGGCATGAGCCACTGCGCCCAGTGCATTTCATATTTTCATACTGTGATTGACCACGGGTAATGAAAAGGCTGAAAGCAAAACTACCGATAAGGGGGGACTACTATGTAATCAAATAGTCTGATGACCCAGAAACAGAACTCAAGGCCAATCCTCCTTTCTAGCCTCTCCTGGTTCAATGTGTAATCTGGATACTGAAATCAAGCTCCTCTCTTCTGGTTTTCCCCATTACAAAATGCGGGAGGTAAAAAACAATGGGTTTATAATTTCTTGTCTATGTTCTTCACAATCACAGCCAGCCTGGGCTGCAATCTGATTTCAACCAATTTGCTGCCCGTGCAGCTTTGACCAACCGCTCATACTCTTTGGCACCATTTTCTCAACTGTAAAAGGGGGAAATAATATCTACCTCATTTGATGCTAAGACTTATAAAACTTTAGAGTTTACAAAGCCTTTTCACAAAAATCCCATTGGATTTGCACATCAACCAATGGCAAACAGGGGACCCTGAATAAAAAATTAGTGAGTTCATTCACATTCCAGGGGCTGTGCTAGCCCTGGGATACAACAGCGAATGAGACAAACGGGATCTGTGCCTTCATGGAGTTAACATTCTAGAGGAAGCAAGATGATAAAGTAAGCAAATAAACAAGATAACTGCAGGTTAGGGTAAATTTTCTGAAGGAAATAATCAAAGATGTGAATTAGAGTGAAATGGGGGTATGCAAGCCTACGTGAGTTAGGATGATCCAGACTCTCATGAAGGGATAAAAATGAAGTCTTGAGAGGTTTCCAAACATGAAAAGAGTGAAATTCCACTGAGGTTCCAGATCATCCGATGCGAACGTGTTTAGCACCGCTTAAAGCCCCTCAGTCACTGTAGGACTATGAAAATGTGGAGAATTGAGGAGGAGACAGGAGATTTTCTTGGAAGAAGGCTTTTGCCATGGTGTGTTTCCACAGTTTCAGTGTGGGAGATGGGAGCAGGAGTGCTATGTATAAACTCAAGCCAATGCAGGGTGCGTTCCAAGACCTCTCTCAGAGCTTGAGATATGTTTCCTTCAGTTGGTAATCATTGCTGAGTAGGGATATCCATTTCCTTAAAGGAACCACACTAATCCACATGGGTATTTTCTACCAGAACTCAACAGACCGGCATCAGTATACTGTATTTCACAATTCCCGGACCATTCCAACCTGAATAACACAATACATAGGTCATCCATATTGCAACTTAAGGTCAACCACACCAAACCCAGATCCTTCCTACAGTCTCTTTGAACCACCCGCATTGTGGAAATGACCACTCACATCCTTCTAGCCCAATGTGTAAGACAGCTCTTTAGTACTACTTCACATACTTTTGGTCTTACATTTTCATTCTAGCCTTTGCTACAGCAACTAGTTTATCACAGGCATCTACTAGCTTAGCACAGGTCTAACTGGTGAGAGCCTTGCCTCAGATATGCACCCTAGTTTCCTCACTTTTGCCTCAGGGCTTCTTTGACTATGCAACATAGGACTCCTGCAGGAACCAAGCACAGATACATGCTCAACACAGGAACAACAGTGAATTAATGCCTTGTGGGCAACTTTTGACAATAGAGTCCAAAAGCTGACAGATAAATGCTTCCCCTCTCTGTTCCTTCAGAAGAAGGGTTTTGAGAGCTTCACAAGGCTTCTCAGAAACTCCTGAGGACTGAACAATCAGTCACCCCTTGCAATGGCCATCTCAATAGCACACATTGGTATTAATTCTCCTTCCTTCCCTGTTCATTCCTGGATAAATCACTCACCTATCAATGTCGTCTGAGGCTCTGCTTTCAGGGAACCCAGATTAAAATATCTGGTTTCAGCTAGGTTTCAGCTCCTGATCTTCCCTGAACAAATGCTTGAATACATTTCTTTACACGAATACACACACATACTGCACACATACAATGCACATACAGACACAGACCAGGAATAAGAAAAAATATACCAGCACAATGGAATCTAAATCCAAACAAAATATTTAACATTTCTCTCCAAGCCTAAAGTCTTCAGAAAACTACCTCTGCTAAAGCATACCACCAATTTTCATTCCTGAGCAGAAATGTTTTATTCTCAGGACAAAATATACATTCAGGTGACTTCAGGGCTTTCCCTAAGGGCCAAGGACGAGGTTTTGCTTTATATTTGCATAACTCAAAGGCCCTAGAGATGGTTTTCCCAATCTGTCCAACTGTGAAAGTCAAGCCCCCACTTCCTGGATGACTGAAAACTGATCACAGATTTTTAAATGGCCATTGTATTCTCCAGCTTCTTGACTTCAAAAAATCTTGGGGTGTCTCAACTCAACCCGGTCACCCTTGGGCAGATTATATTTTACATGATTCAGTTGAACTCCAAAATTACTCTTCTAGTGGGGCGAGGTGCCTCATGATCTACGACAGGATTCACACTGGGAAAAGGGGAGAAAAAGGAACCAAGAGTGCAGCCAGCTGTCACGTAAGTAGGGAAAGCTGCCCTATATTCCACTGGCCAGATTGTAATCACATAGCCATAGCCAACTGCAAGGAATGCTGGGGAATGTAGCCTTTATTCCGGGTGGTTTTGTGCCTGGGGCAAGATTTTAGAAGAGTAGAAGGGTGTCTTAGAACTAGCGGTTTCTGCTACTGCCATCCACAGCATACCCTCTCCAACTCCAGCCCAAATCTGAAACTCTAGTACTTAATAGAGTACCTTCAGCCCCGTCCAGGAACAAATTCTGGGAGGACAAACTTTCTGGAAGCACAAATTGAGAATTCACTTTTCAGTCAGGGCTCAAGAAGGAGGTGCCAGCGAAAAATCTCGAAGCCAATTCTTTCTTTCTGTAGCCAATTTCCTCTCTTTTCTCTCCTCTCCTCTCTCTTTTTGAGACAGAGTCTCGCTCTGTCGCCCAGGCTGGAGTGCAGTGGCGCGATATTGGCTCCGCCTCCCTCAGCCTCCCAAGCAGCTGGGACTACAGGCGCCCGCCACCCCGCCTGGCTAATTTTTTTTTTGTGCATTTTTAGTAGAGACGGGATTTCAACGTGTTAGCTAGGGCGGTCTCGATCTCCTGACCTAGTGATCCGCCCGCCTCGGCCTCCCAAAGTGCTGGGATTACAGGCGTGAGCCACCGCGCCCGGCCTCCAAGCCAATTTCCGACAAGCATTTGTAGGGTACTAGTCGGAGGGGTCCCCCAGTCACGGAAACCCCTCTGAGTCCCAGTCTGGTCTAGAAAAAGTACTTCCAGAACGAGCGCGCGAGCGGGAGGATGCCCCGGAAGTATTTCCCCCAGACCCCCCCCCCCCCCCCCCCCGCTCCCCCCAAAGAAAAGATGGCTGCTGTGCAAGTTGCCTGCTGCTTGCCTTCTGGGCAGCCGCGGGAGGCACCGCGGAAGCAATCCCTGAGCGAGGCAATGCGTTTCGCCGCTTGTCTGCCAGGCTCTGAGCCCTTCGCCCGGATGACAGCAGCTCCGCCCGCACGGAGATCCTTCGATCAGCTCATCTCCGCTCTTCGATCAGCTCATCTCCGAGAACTACAGCGAGGGCAGTGGCCTGGCTCCGGAAGTAGGCGGCGCGCCCGGGAGAGAGCTGGTGTGGCGCCTGCTGGCACAGGTCCCACCCCTCCGGGAACCCAGCTGGTGGCCTCCGCCTGCCTTTCCCTGCTGTTCCCACTCTCGCGCCTGATGATTTAGTTTCAGGCTGGCGTGCCCCCGCCTACCTTGGCACATTCTTAGTTCTCCGTTTGGAAGACCCTGCAGTGCTTGGCACTCTCCACTCATTCAAAACCCAGCTTGACGACTCCTGCTCTGATAATGCCTCGGGTTTCCTCTCTGATACCACCTTTCCATCTGTCCGCACCCTCCTTCACTCCCTCTCTATGCACCCAGAACACTTTGTTGACAAAATGCGTTAGTACTGTTTATTGCGTACATGGTACACAGACCACGTGGGAATCTTAGAACTTGAGTAGTATTAGGTCTTTTTTTGCTGATGAAAATACTGAATCTCATAAAAATACAGTATACAAAACTCTGCCACAAAGCCCCTACGTTTTGTGCCCCTGCACACTGGCTCCTCCCCTCTGCCGTCTTTTTGAGTAATCTTACACACATAAGGCCTTAAATTAATGAATTCTCTGAACTGTTGACACCATGGCCTTCTGGTCCTACGTAGGAAAGAGGGAAGTGGTGCAAGTTGCCTGCTTGCACAGGCATTTCAAGCTAGACAGTTCCTAAAGATGAAATTCATTAGCTCCAGAGACATACTCCTGTCCGCAACCCATCCCACCTTCCAACACACATGCACCATCCACCAGGTCACACAAGACACAAACACTGTTTCTTCCCTCCTTCATCCCAGATCCTGTCCAATTCAGATATTTCAGAATGTGTCTCATATATATTTCTCAGTTCATCCCCTCCTGTCTGTTCCCATAGC
>NW_022325089.1:0-5324 GCF_002776525.5 Piliocolobus tephrosceles | reverse complement strand
GCTATGGGAACAGACAGGAGGGGATGAACTGAGAAATATATATGAGACACATTCTGAAATATCTGAATTGGACAGGATCTGGGATGAAGGAGGGAAGAAACAGTGTTTGTGTCTTGTGTGACCTGGTGGATGGTGCATGTGTGTTGGAAGGTGGGATGGGTTGCGGACAGGAGTATGTCTCTGGAGCTAATGAATTTCATCTTTAGGAACTGTCTAGCTTGAAATGCCTGTGCAAGCAGGCAACTTGCACCACTTCCCTCTTTCCTACGTAGGACCAGAAGGCCATGGTGTCAACAGTTCAGAGAATTCATTAATTTAAGGCCTTATGTGTGTAAGATTACTCAAAAAGACGGCAGAGGGGAGGAGCCAGTGTGCAGGGGCACAAAACGTAGGGGCTTTGTGGCAGAGTTTTGTATACTGTATTTTTATGAGATTCAGTATTTTCATCAGCAAAAAAAGACCTAATACTACTCAAGTTCTAAGATTCCCACGTGGTCTGTGTACCATGTACGCAATAAACAGTACTAACGCATTTTGTCAACAAAGTGTTCTGGGTGCATAGAGAGGGAGTGAAGGAGGGTGCGAACAGATGGAAAGGTGGTATCAGAGAGGAAACCCGAGGCATTATCAGAGCAGGAGTCGTCAAGCTGGGTTTTGAATGAGTGGAGAGTGCCAAGCACTGCAGGGTCTTCCAAACGGAGAACTAAGAATGTGCCAAGGTAGGTGGGGGCACGCCAGCCTGAAACTAAATCATCAGGCGCGAGAGTGGGAACAGCAGGGAAAGGCAGGCGGAGGCCACCAGCTGGGTTCCCGGAGGGGTGGGACCTGTGCCAGCAGGCGCCACACCAGCTCTCTCCCGGGCGCGCCGCCTACTTCCGGAGCCAGGCCACTGCCCTCGCTGTAGTTCTCGGAGATGAGCTGATCGAAGAGCGGAGATGAGCTGATCGAAGGATCTCCGTGCGGGCGGAGCTGCTGTCATCCGGGCGAAGGGCGCAGAGCCTGGCAGACAAGCGGCGAAACGCATTGCCTCGCTCAGGGATTGCTTCCGCGGTGCCTCCCGCGGCTGCCCAGAAGGCAAGCAGCAGGCAACTTGCACAGCAGCCATCTTTTCTTTGGGGGGAGCGGGGGGGGGGGGGGGGGGGGTCTGGGGGAAATACTTCCGGGGCATCCTCCCGCTCGCGCGCTCGTTCTGGAAGTACTTTTTCTAGACCAGACTGGGACTCAGAGGGGTTTCCGTGACTGGGGGACCCCTCCGACTAGTACCCTACAAATGCTTGTCGGAAATTGGCTTGGAGGCCGGGCGCGGTGGCTCACGCCTGTAATCCCAGCACTTTGGGAGGCCGAGGCGGGCGGATCACTAGGTCAGGAGATCGAGACCGCCCTAGCTAACACGTTGAAATCCCGTCTCTACTAAAAATGCAAAAAAAAAAAATTAGCCAGGCGGGGTGGCGGGCGCCTGTAGTCCCAGCTGCTTGGGAGGCTGAGGGAGGCGGAGCCAATATCGCGCCACTGCACTCCAGCCTGGGCGACAGAGCGAGACTCTGTCTCAAAAAGAGAGAGGAGAGGAGAGAAAAGAGAGGAAATTGGCTACAGAAAGAAAGAATTGGCTTCGAGATTTTTCGCTGGCACCTCCTTCTTGAGCCCTGACTGAAAAGTGAATTCTCAATTTGTGCTTCCAGAAAGTTTGTCCTCCCAGAATTTGTTCCTGGACGGGGCTGAAGGTACTCTATTAAGTACTAGAGTTTCAGATTTGGGCTGGAGTTGGAGAGGGTATGCTGTGGATGGCAGTAGCAGAAACCGCTAGTTCTAAGACACCCTTCTACTCTTCTAAAATCTTGCCCCAGGCACAAAACCACCCGGAATAAAGGCTACATTCCCCAGCATTCCTTGCAGTTGGCTATGGCTATGTGATTACAATCTGGCCAGTGGAATATAGGGCAGCTTTCCCTACTTACGTGACAGCTGGCTGCACTCTTGGTTCCTTTTTCTCCCCTTTTCCCAGTGTGAATCCTGTCGTAGATCATGAGGCACCTCGCCCCACTAGAAGAGTAATTTTGGAGTTCAACTGAATCATGTAAAATATAATCTGCCCAAGGGTGACCGGGTTGAGTTGAGACACCCCAAGATTTTTTGAAGTCAAGAAGCTGGAGAATACAATGGCCATTTAAAAATCTGTGATCAGTTTTCAGTCATCCAGGAAGTGGGGGCTTGACTTTCACAGTTGGACAGATTGGGAAAACCATCTCTAGGGCCTTTGAGTTATGCAAATATAAAGCAAAACCTCGTCCTTGGCCCTTAGGGAAAGCCCTGAAGTCACCTGAATGTATATTTTGTCCTGAGAATAAAACATTTCTGCTCAGGAATGAAAATTGGTGGTATGCTTTAGCAGAGGTAGTTTTCTGAAGACTTTAGGCTTGGAGAGAAATGTTAAATATTTTGTTTGGATTTAGATTCCATTGTGCTGGTATATTTTTTCTTATTCCTGGTCTGTGTCTGTATGTGCATTGTATGTGTGCAGTATGTGTGTGTATTCGTGTAAAGAAATGTATTCAAGCATTTGTTCAGGGAAGATCAGGAGCTGAAACCTAGCTGAAACCAGATATTTTAATCTGGGTTCCCTGAAAGCAGAGCCTCAGACGACATTGATAGGTGAGTGATTTATCCAGGAATGAACAGGGAAGGAAGGAGAATTAATACCAATGTGTGCTATTGAGATGGCCATTGCAAGGGGTGACTGATTGTTCAGTCCTCAGGAGTTTCTGAGAAGCCTTGTGAAGCTCTCAAAACCCTTCTTCTGAAGGAACAGAGAGGGGAAGCATTTATCTGTCAGCTTTTGGACTCTATTGTCAAAAGTTGCCCACAAGGCATTAATTCACTGTTGTTCCTGTGTTGAGCATGTATCTGTGCTTGGTTCCTGCAGGAGTCCTATGTTGCATAGTCAAAGAAGCCCTGAGGCAAAAGTGAGGAAACTAGGGTGCATATCTGAGGCAAGGCTCTCACCAGTTAGACCTGTGCTAAGCTAGTAGATGCCTGTGATAAACTAGTTGCTGTAGCAAAGGCTAGAATGAAAATGTAAGACCAAAAGTATGTGAAGTAGTACTAAAGAGCTGTCTTACACATTGGGCTAGAAGGATGTGAGTGGTCATTTCCACAATGCGGGTGGTTCAAAGAGACTGTAGGAAGGATCTGGGTTTGGTGTGGTTGACCTTAAGTTGCAATATGGATGACCTATGTATTGTGTTATTCAGGTTGGAATGGTCCGGGAATTGTGAAATACAGTATACTGATGCCGGTCTGTTGAGTTCTGGTAGAAAATACCCATGTGGATTAGTGTGGTTCCTTTAAGGAAATGGATATCCCTACTCAGCAATGATTACCAACTGAAGGAAACATATCTCAAGCTCTGAGAGAGGTCTTGGAACGCACCCTGCATTGGCTTGAGTTTATACATAGCACTCCTGCTCCCATCTCCCACACTGAAACTGTGGAAACACACCATGGCAAAAGCCTTCTTCCAAGAAAATCTCCTGTCTCCTCCTCAATTCTCCACATTTTCATAGTCCTACAGTGACTGAGGGGCTTTAAGCGGTGCTAAACACGTTCGCATCGGATGATCTGGAACCTCAGTGGAATTTCACTCTTTTCATGTTTGGAAACCTCTCAAGACTTCATTTTTATCCCTTCATGAGAGTCTGGATCATCCTAACTCACGTAGGCTTGCATACCCCCATTTCACTCTAATTCACATCTTTGATTATTTCCTTCAGAAAATTTACCCTAACCTGCAGTTATCTTGTTTATTTGCTTACTTTATCATCTTGCTTCCTCTAGAATGTTAACTCCATGAAGGCACAGATCCCGTTTGTCTCATTCGCTGTTGTATCCCAGGGCTAGCACAGCCCCTGGAATGTGAATGAACTCACTAATTTTTTATTCAGGGTCCCCTGTTTGCCATTGGTTGATGTGCAAATCCAATGGGATTTTTGTGAAAAGGCTTTGTAAACTCTAAAGTTTTATAAGTCTTAGCATCAAATGAGGTAGATATTATTTCCCCCTTTTACAGTTGAGAAAATGGTGCCAAAGAGTATGAGCGGTTGGTCAAAGCTGCACGGGCAGCAAATTGGTTGAAATCAGATTGCAGCCCAGGCTGGCTGTGATTGTGAAGAACATAGACAAGAAATTATAAACCCATTGTTTTTTACCTCCCGCATTTTGTAATGGGGAAAACCAGAAGAGAGGAGCTTGATTTCAGTATCCAGATTACACATTGAACCAGGAGAGGCTAGAAAGGAGGATTGGCCTTGAGTTCTGTTTCTGGGTCATCAGACTATTTGATTACATAGTAGTCCCCCCTTATCGGTAGTTTTGCTTTCAGCCTTTTCATTACCCGTGGTCAATCACAGTATGAAAATATGAAATGCACTGGGCGCAGTGGCTCATGCCTGTAATCCCAGCACTTTGGGAGTCCGAGACTGGCTGATCACTGGAGGTCAGGAGCTCGACACCAGTCTGACCAACAACATGTTGAAACCCCATCTCTACTAAAAATACAAAAATTTGCCGGACATGGTGGCACACGCCTATAATCTCAGCTCCTTGGGAAGCTGAGGCAGGAGAATCACTTGAACCTGGGAGGCAGAGATTGCAGTGAGCCGAGATGGCACCATTGCACTCCAGCCTGAGTGACCAAAGCAAAACTCCGTCCAAAAAAAAAAAAAAAAAATACGAAACGGAAAATTCTAGAAATAATTCATACATTTCACCTTGCTGCTGTTCTGAGTAGTGTGATGAAATCTTGCACCGTCCCACTTCATTCTGCCTGGAATGTGAATCATCCCTTAGTCAAGCATACCCACGCCTTATATGCTACCCACCCGTTAGTCACTTAATAACCATCTCAATTATGAGATCCACTGTCCCAGTGCTTGTGTTCAAGTAACTTTTATTTTGCTTAATAAAGGTTTCAAAGCGTAAGAGTAGTGATGTTGGCATATTGTTTTATTTGTTCTATTTTATTATTAGTTATTGTTAATCTCTTACTGTGCCTAATTTATAAATTACACTATACCATAAGTATGTGTTTATAGGACAGAACACATATATAGAGAGTTTGATGCTATCCATGGCAGTATATGTAGAGTTTGATACTATCCACGGTTTTATACATTCACTGGGAGTCTTGGAACATATCCCCCGTGGATTAGGGGTACTACTGTGTTAATAATCACTGTAGTTAACACTTACTGAATGCTTTCTATGTGTCAGTACTTTACATGACCCTCTTTTATCTTTGTAGTTTTATGAGGTACTATTATATATATGAG
>NW_022325087.1:8682-14958 GCF_002776525.5 Piliocolobus tephrosceles | reverse complement strand
AGGATATTTTGAAGCTGTCCATGTTGAGTCCCTGTAAAGAAAGGAGATGAAAGTGCAGTACAGGCCACCTTTGAGGGAGGAAGATCTTTTAAACTGTCCCCTCCGTCCCTGGCCTCCTTTACCCACCAGACCTATGACCCTTTCCCACCTTTTTATTGCTAAAGAGCAGTATCTGCAAGCATTTTCCATCAAGCCATTTCCTGGCTTCCTTAATACCAGAGCTTTGCAGTGAATGTAAAGAGTATTGTTTGACCAGATGCAAGGCCAAATCATAAGTACTGTCAGAAAAATAATTTTCATTCTGGATGAGAAGCAGCATAGCAGCCTAAATGCAAATGGCAGCTGCCTGAGGAAAGACTGCCAGTCACAGTCATTTACCGATTACCATTTACTTTGTGGCTGAGGTTATTATGCTCCGAATAAAGGTGTGTATATATAAAAGAAATAGTAGCTAAATCCAGAGGTAGTGCTGTTTTTTATGCCTGTCAGATAGATTTGAAAACCAAGAAATACCTGTAGCTTTTCCAGAATTTGTGTGTGTGTTTTAAGATTAAAAGGATCATGAACTGTAAAAAATACCAGCCACTAGCAATGGTAACAATCTTTGGAGAAGATCTGAAGAAACGTAGGGCCTGACTTATATTCTGCAGAGTAGCACCTCATTTGTTTGAAGATATATACAGTTTTCATACCTTTTTGCTATAACAGATAGCTACTTAGTTTGAACCATATGAAGTTTTCTCTCTCTCTTTTTTTCTATCTCCTACAGGAAGGACATGGAATTCTTGATGTTGATTTTTTTTTGATCTGTGAAAAATGGCAGTTTGATATGGTTCAATGTAATTCAGAGTTTTCTGGCTTTGAATCTTATCTGGGAATGGAAATGGGGAAGGTTGTTCAGTTGGTAATCCTGATCATTGTTATATGCCGTTCTGAGGGATGGAGGTGCTGCTGACTCCTCCTCTCTCTTTGAGAATCACCGTTATATAGGGAGATGTTTTCAGTAGGGAGGTGTGAAAGGAGAAAAAGTTTGAAAACCTATATTCTCTGAGATCACCCTGAGGGGTGAATCTTGATGTATGTTCACTCAGAACACTTAGGAAAAGGAAGATGTTTTAAGAAATGTTTCCTTTCTACTTTTCTTAAAACTTTTATTTTTATCTCCTCTGTTCCCTCTTACAGGATAATTCATTTGAATTTGAAAAACGTAGAAATGAACCTATCAAATACCAGCGAGAGCTATGGAATAAAACTAGTAAGTCACAGAAAAATACCAATAATTTTGAGGAGAGACTGGTTTGGGATAATACTATAACTTTAAGTGTCAGTTTGTTGTTTAAATATTGAATTTTCCATTTGTCATCACCTGGCTTTTATTATTTTATCCTCATTTTAATGGTTCTGTTGTAGTCATACCTTTTATCAATTTTTTTTTTCACAATTGGCTGGTGTGTTCATTTTAAAATAATGTAATTATTCACTTTGATACTACTTGAAGTGCCCACATAGAGGTGTAAAAACATACAAGTGGCTGAAAAAAATAGAGAAGGAAAATACTGTTTTAGGGTGAGTGTGGAACAGTTAAAATACACATGAAACCTAACACACTTCACATGTTTAGACCATATAGCTTAGGATATAAACTTGTATTCTGTATACCTTATAATTAAAATTAAGAAGTGTAGTGCTTAAGGTCATCATTACAAATGTCCTGAGAATTTCTAAGTGTTTGCCTTAGGTAAAAAATGAAGTTATAATCTTCTGAAATTAGGCCGGGCGCGGTGGCTCAAGCCTGTAATCCCAGCACTTTGGGAGGCCGAGACGGGCGGATCACGAGGTCAGAAGATCGAGACCATCCTGGCTAACACGGTGAAACCCCGTCTCTACTAAAAAATACAAAAAACTAGCCGGGTGAGGTGGCGGGCGCCTGTAGTCCCAGCTACTCGGAGGCTGAGGCAGGAGAATGGCATAAACCCGGGAGGCGGAGCTTGCAGTGAGCTGAGAACCGGCCACTGCACTCCAGCCCGGGAGACAGAGCGAGACTCCGTCTCAAAAAAAAAATAATAATAATAATAATAATAATAAAATAAAATAAAAATAAAAAATCTTCTGAAATTAAAAGCAATAATATCTAGTTTTTTCCTTTTTTCCCTGAAGTAGGCAGAGAGTTTAATGAAAAAAGTCCCACATGTAGAAAAAGTTAATCCCTTAAGCTAGCTTGTAGGTTCTACCACATTTGTGTATGTTTGGATGTTTGGGACTCTTGGCCCTGCCTTTTTATTATTTTTTTTTTATTTTTTTTTTTCTTTGAGAGTCAAAGTCTTGCTCTGTCCACCCGGCTGGAGTGCAGGGGCATGATCTCTGCTCACTGCAGTCGCTGCCTTCCAGGTTCAAGCAATTCTCCTGCCTCAGCCTCCCGGGTAGCTGGGATTACAGGCACATGCCACCACACCTGGCTAATTTTTGTATTTTTAGTAGAGGTGGGTTTTCGCCATGTTGGCCAGGGTGGCCTTGAACTCCTGACCTCAAGTGATCCACCCGTCTTGGCCTCCCAAAGTGCTGGGATTACAGGCGTGAGCCACTACGCCGGGCACCGGCCCTGCCTTCTTTTCTTCCCATGGTTACCTTTGTGCAGCCTGTAGCCATTTCTAGTGTTGGGTGTGGGGGTGATGTGGTTTGTTAACCAGAGTCTGTAAGGCTTAGAATTCCACAAACTTTATTACTCTTGTAATAGATCATAGGCAGGGCATCCCTTTCTGTACTCCAGTCAGTCACGAGACTTCAGGGGAAGAATTGAAAATGTGTGGACCTTTGTAGTAGTATTTACACCTTCTAAACCAGGGGCATCCAATCTTTGGCTTCCCTGGGCCACATTGGAAGAATTGTCTTAGGGCACATAAAAAATACACTAACACTAATGATAGCTGATGAGCTAAGAACAAAAAAATTGCAAAAAACTCTCCTTATGTTTTAAGAAAGTTTATGAATTTATGTTGGGCTGTGGGTTGGTCAAGCTTGTTCTAAAGCTTTGTTTACCCTGGACCATGTGGAGAAATTGGAGTTTAGATTTGGAATTGCCTTTTCTATACTTAGCCCTAATTATTGTACCCTTTGGGTCTCTCCCACCCCCTTTTTAAAAAATAAGGTCTTTTCCTTCTTTATAATTAGAGGAAGAATTAATTTCTGAAAAGCAATTGATTTTTATTGGGTTTATTTGATAAGGAAATAACACTTATTCAAACTCAAGGATTTCTAAAGAGATTAACTTATAGGATTATTAAATTGATTTCAAAAGGCAGCCTTATCAAGGACATTATTGGAAAGTCCTGAAGCATGTCTTTTTTTTTTTTTTTGAGACGGAGTCACACTCTGTTGCCCAGGCTGGAGTGCAGTGGTGCGATCTCAGCTCACTGCAACCTCCGCCTCCCGGGTTCTAGCAATTTTCCTGCCTCAGCCTCCTGAGTAGCTGGGACTATAGGCACACGCCGCCATGCCTGGCTAACTTTTTTTGTATTTTAGTAGAGACAGGGTTTCACCATGTTGCTCAGGCTGGTGGCAAGCTTCTGAGCTCAGACAATCCGCCCGCCTCGGTCTCCAAAAGTGCTGGGATTACAGGCGTGAGCCACCATGCCTGGCCAGTCCTGAAGCATTTCTGGACTTCATTCAGTTTTATTTCATTTTGACCTTTGCTTTTGTTGTTGTTATTATTACCTGAAGCTCCAGATCATTTTTACATATTTTGTAACTACTTTGACTTAGTGAGTAGGTGGTTGTTGAAATGAGGTGCATATCCAATTTCAGTGATACGTGAATAATCAGTTCTATGGTCCACCATGCTAGTTTCATGTTATATTGCTTGAGAGAAATACTGCTGTGTTCTGTATGACTTCACATGCTGTAATGGTAATGTTCTCTGCAGTTCTTTATTTTAATTCATTGCACATTTATTAAGCACTGCCTGTGGTATACAAAGATGAACAGGTCACACACAGGCTCTGCCCTCTACGTAGAGGGGCATTTACTGAGTACTCCTATTTTATTGTTTCTGTTAGGTTTTATTACAGAGTCTCATTCTCTTGCCCCCCTCATTTGTACATCTGTAAATTCTGTAAGAAACAGTGCTCTATAGATTTTTTTTTTTTTTTTTTTCCTGCACTGATTCTGCTTTCTTTTTTACTGGGATCCTAAAAATAGATTTTTCTAAGAAGATCTGCTAAGTGGACAGTATGAGTGCTAAGTATATAGGATGAGAGTCTTTGGAATTTAAGATTGTTTCCTTGTGTTTTACACAATTAATAAAAGTTGTTTTCAGTATTGTTCCAGAACAATATATTATTCTTCTAAGAGATTCATTGATTCTCCATACCCCTCATATTTCAATATCATTTGGTCTGTAAACTAATCTGTTGACAAGAGTTGTATGTTCATTACTCACATTATCAAATTATGTGAGGATTTGGATTGAACAACCTTCGTTAAGGTATTGATGTCTGTAGAAACAGTAGTGTGTTAGAATTTCAAAAATACCAGGAAAAGTAGTTTGCACTGTATCCCTCATAGCTGTCTGTGTTGCAGGTGAATTTTTAATGTTTTCAGATTTTTTTTTAACTTTTTACTTATTTTTGTTGAACTTTTTTCTAATCTTAGTAGCTTTGGGGGTACAAGTGGTTTTTTGGTTACATGGATTAATTGTAGATTGGCAAAATCTGAGATTTTAGTGCATCCATCACCTGAGTAGTGTACATTGTACCCAATGTATAGTTTTTACCCCTTACCCCACCCCACCCCCACTTTTGAGTCCCCATAGTCCATTATACTGCTCTGTATGCCTTTGCGTGCCATAGCTTAGCCTCCACTTATAAGTGAGAATATACAGTATTAGGTTTTCTATTCCTGGGTTACTTCATTTAGAAGAATGGCCTCCAATTCCATCCAAGTTGCTGCAAAAGACATTATTTCATTCCTTTTCTTGGGTGAGTACTATTCCATCATGTATAAATACCGCATATTCTTTACCCACTTGTTGGTCGATGAGCACTTAGGTTGGTTCCATATCTTTGTAGTTGTGAATTGTACAGTCAGATGCTTCTTAGATTCAAAATATTTCAATCTTCTGGAA
Source organism: Piliocolobus tephrosceles (assembly GCF_002776525.5). Classification (NCBI taxonomy): domain Eukaryota; kingdom Metazoa; phylum Chordata; class Mammalia; order Primates; family Cercopithecidae; genus Piliocolobus; species Piliocolobus tephrosceles. The sequence goes on along the minus strand of NW_022325087.1, from coordinate 9,839 downwards.
TATTTGGAAATACAGTATATTATTCTTTGGAAAGGATTTTCCTGCCACTTGTGTTTATTTCCCTTCTAAAGAAGTTTAAAGTGTGGAAATGCTCCTGAGGACTAGAACTTGTCCTTATTTTTACTGAAAGACAAAGAAAAAAGTTACATATCCAGCGTATTTCTAATTCTGAGCTACAGCATATGCAGATTTATAGTTGACATTTTCTTAGAATTATTTATATAAATGTTGCTTTAATACTAGAGGTCTTAAAGATTGTCCTGGTGGTTTTTGTTAAAATGTGGATTCAGATATAATAGGTTTGTGTGGGGCCCGAAATCCTTTTTTTCTAACAAGCTCCCAAATGATGCCACTGTTACTGGTCCCAGACTACAGTTTTTAAAAAGTTTTTATTTTGACCTAATTTCAGATTACAGAAAAGTTGCAGGAGTAGAGTTCTCTGACATCCTTCATCCAGACTCCCTGAATGTTAACGTTTTGTTAAATTAATTTTTTCTCTTTGTCTCTCTTCTTTCTCCCTTTCTCCCTTTAGTGTATATTTTTCTGAACTGTTTAAGCAAACCTAATGTTCTTTATCCCTCGTTTAATATGTATTTCCAGAAATAAGAGCATTCTCTCACATAACCACACTGCAATTATTAAAATTAAGAAATTAACATTGATAGAATATTATTACCTAATCTCAGACCTATTGGTATTTCTCCAGTTGTCCCAGTCATATTCTTTAGAGCAAAATTTTTAAGAATAGTACATGTCATGTCTCTCTCATCTCTTTTAATCTGGAACATTTCCTGAGTTTGTCTTTATATTTCATGATATTGACAGTTTCGAAGAATATGGGCCAGGAGTTTGGTATAAAATTTCTTAACTGAATTGTTTGATGTTTCCTTCAGATTAGGTTTGGATAATGCACATTTGGCAAGAGCACCAGAGATTCGATGCTAAGTTTTTTCAGTGTGTTTTGTCAGGAGACACAAGCTGTTCATTAGTTCCATTACTAGCAGTGTTAACTTTGATCAATTGGCTAAGGTGGTGTCTGTCAGGTTTTTCCACTGAAGACTTACTGTTTTACCATTTTTAATGAATAAGTATACTTTTGGGAGACACTTGAAGACTATATAAATATCTTATTCTTTAGATCTGCAGACTACATTTTA
>NW_022325087.1:0-8672 GCF_002776525.5 Piliocolobus tephrosceles | reverse complement strand
ATGTGGCTAAATTGCGTTGTGCTGTAAATGTGGAATGAATGCTGGATTTTTGAAGACTCAATATGAAAATAGGAATAAAATATTTCACTAATAATTTTATATAGATTGCATGTTGAGTGACAGTATTTTGAAAATTTGGGTTAAATAAAATGTATCCTTAAAATTCCACCTGTTCCTTTTTACTTTAAAAAATATGGCTACTAGAAAATTTAAAATTTCATATGTGTTTTCTCTTTCATTGGATAGAACTAATAGAGATTTTAGAGCATAGCTGGACTCAGCCCCCTTTTAGCCAACGCTCCTGTAGACATTTTCTGAAACAGTTGGATTCTTGTGGTCTAGAACATACTAGTATTGATGGTTTGGTTCATTCTGCCAGTATCTTGTGCTGACCATATCCCAGGCACTTTAAGTGTTCATAACCAGAAAGATGCTGTCTTTATTCATGGAAATTACAAGTTAAGAATGAGATTAGTTGTCAATAGTCCAAGTTCTCTTTATAGTAAAATTTGAAAAGCATTGGATTGGTTTAAAGTGGAAGGAAAATTTAACAGCAACAGAGACTTTTGTCAAATAAAAATTAGAGAAATGATACTTGTTATAGAGAATGTTGAGATTGATGATGGCCATGAGTATATACCTTCAGCTTTTTGAGTAGGGATTGTTTTTGTAATGATTTTTTTCACGTTAATTCATTTCTAAATCAGAATAATAAAGAAGTGCTTGTTAATGCAGTTGTTGATCATACTACTTGAATGTGTGTACATTTGCTAACTCTTACGAACTTTTTTGTAGTTGATGCAATGAAGAGAGTTGAAGAGATCAAACAGAAACGCCAAGCTAAATTTATAATGAACAGGTATGAATATTTATGTGGAGTAACTTTTGGAAAGTAATTACTAGTAGATATTAGAGGCATTCTTTTTTTTTTTTTTTTAATTTTTTATTTTGACCTAACTTCAGACTTACCAAAAACTTCCAGGAATAATATGAAGAACTCTTGTATATTCTGCTAGCATTTTACATTTACTTTATCCCTGTCACAACGTATTGAAGACCGTAACGCTTTTTTCTTCTAAGTATACTTAAGTGTATGTAACCTAAAAATAACATTCTTTTAAACACAGTGTGGTTATCTATCAGTCAGGAAATTAACATTGATGTAATACTATTATATAATCTATGAACTTTGTTTAGACCTCACCAGTTTTTCTGATTACGTCCATAGCAACAGAAAGTCCTTCATATTTCTTCAGGCTCCTTTAATCTGGACAGTTTCTCATCTTTCTTTATTTTACATGACAGTGATAGTTTTGAAGACTATAGGTCAAGTTATTGTATAGAATGTTGTTCAATTTGAGTTTGTCTGATATCTTCCTCATTAAATTTTGGTTAGGCACCTTTGGCAGGGATGTCACAGAAATGATGGCCTATCCTTCTCATGCATCATATCGGGAAGCACATGATGTCACCTTGCTGGTGATGTTAACTTTGATCATTTGATTAAGGTGATGTCTGTTAGGTTTCTCCACTGGAAGGTTACTATTTTGTTTTCCTTATAATCAGTATATATCTTGGGGGAGATACATAGAGATTCAATAAAGAGCCTATTACTCCTCAAACTTGTACCTACTGGTTTTGGTTTTCATTAGAGTCTTGCCTGAATCAGTTAATACTATTGTTGTGATTGTTGCCAAATGGTGGTTTTTCTAATTCCATCATTTCTTCTACATTTTTTAGTTGATTTTCTCATGTAAGAAAGAACTTTCCCTTTTCCATCAATTTCAAGATTTATTCCTTTACTCATACTACATCTGTCTGTATTCATGGATTCATATGGTATACATTGGATTATAATTCTTTATTGTCATTATTTATTTTGATGTTCTAAGTGGCCCAAGTTTGGCCTGTGGGAGTTCCTTCAGGCAGACTGTTATGTCATTTTGACAGTTCTCCTCATTCTTTGAGTGCATTCATGTTTCATAGCTGACAAGATGTTTCCTCTTCCCCAGCTTGGAATCAGCTATTTTTTTCAGAGCAGGACCATTAGCTTTTAAATTAATCGCTATGGAATATGTCATGGAAAAGAAGCATGTGCCAGCAGCTTTGTGGCTTAAAAATTTTAAAGCATTTCAGAAAAATGTTTGAGGACTAGTCTGTTAGCATTTCTATTGAATATCATGTGTTTTGTGCTCTTTTAATTACCCAGTGGTTTTTTAAAAATTATATAACAGAGACTTATCTATTTGAGGAGAAAAGATCTAGGCACTGTAACGGTTAAAGGTTGTTTTATGTAGTAGAGTACTACTTCTTTTCTTTTCTTTTCTTTTCTTTTCTTTTCTTTTCTTTTCTTTACTTTTCTTTTTTGAGACTGAGTCTTGCTCTGTTGCCCAGGCTGGAGTGCAGTGGCGCCATCTTGGCTCACTGCAGGCTCCGCTTCCCAGGTTCATGCCATTCTCCTGCCTCAGCCTCCCGAGTAGCTGGGACTACAGGCGCCCGCCACCACGCCTGGCTAATTTTTTGTATTTTTAGTAGAGACGGGGTTTCACCATGTTAGCCAGGATAGTCTCGATCTCCTGACCTCATGATCCACCCGCCATGGCCTCTCAAAGTGCTGGGATTACAGGTGTGAGCCACTGTGCACAGCCAAGTGCTACTTCTTTTCATGAATCACATCCTTCATTTACTCAGCAAATATATATTGAGCTCCCATTCTGTGCCAGTCTTCAGTACAAAGAATGAATGCATGAACAAGTGTTGTGGTAGGGTAGGAATCCTATTTTGAGCTAATTACGAACTAGAAAACCACTTTGAGTTTGAGTTGTTAGGGAAGAAAATGTACATTTGTGAGGGCTTAACAGGTGACCTTACCTTAGATTTGGGAATAAATGTAAGGTATATATCTCTTTTAGGTTATGTTCACCACTTGCCATTTGGGAATAATGTGAGAGAACTGAGAGGCTCTTTGTTCACTTGGTGTTGATGCTCCTGCTGGATGGGGGGTGTTGTGGGGAGAAGAAAGGGGAGTGAACAGAAGGGCAGCCATCATATTTCCATTCCCCATCTGTGGGGCTAACTGAAGTAACAAAATTTAGAAGCTGTATTGTGAATTGATGCCGCTTAAAGCAGTGTTAGTAACTGAAATTTTGGCTTTAATGTGTTTTGTTGTAGATTGAAGAAAAATAAAGAGCTGCAGAAAGTTCAGGATATCAAAGAAGTCAAGCAAAACATCCATCTTATCCGGGCCCCTCTTGCAGGTAAGTACTGCATTGCACAGGAGTTTTCTGCTTTAAGAAGAAAAATGAAAAATCTAGATTTTTGTGGTCTGTGTATTTGGGTACCAACTAACCTTGTGTAGTTTTTCCTTTAAATATTATCTTAAATATAGTAAGTTTATGATATGTTTTGGTCTATTCAAATAGAGTTTATTCAGTGTATTTCCCAGTTGTAATCTATTTATATGGTGTTTCTTTTTTCCCTTCATTGAATTCTGTGTTCCATATCTCCCCAAGTTAAGCAAAATGATTTGAGTAATAGTTTTGTAGATGATTTTTGTCTCACACTTGTATTGATTAAAGGACAATGTTTTATATTAGCATTTCTCAAACTTTGGTATGAGAATTACCAACTTGGGGAACTTAGTATAAATACATAGGCCGAGGCTCTTTGAGTCTGGGCCACTGTTCAGTAGCGTTCCAGGTGATTCTGATACTAAAATTTGGACTGCTGTTTCTTTTACTCAGCTAATACCAAGTACAGTCTCTTATGCAATTTACTTAGGTAGGTCACTTAAAGGGAAAAAAATCTTAGTAAAGATCAAATTCTGTAAGCACATGTTGAGTACATTTGTGTAAATCTACTTGTATTATTTTTGTACCGAATTTTATTAAAGTAGACAAAATTCTGGAGCATTTGTTTCACATATGCATGATAACAAACTGATAGTCAAAAAGCACCAGAAAGGAACCATTGTTATCTAATTTTTTAGGTAATCCTCTTTGAGGTAGATAGAACAGTGTTAAGAGCAGGGACCTTGGATCCAGATGGCCGGAGTTCACATGCCAGTGCTTTGACTTACATGACTTTCTAGTTGAGTGACCTTCAGCAAGTTAATCTGTCTTGGAGCCTCAGTTTTCACATATTTAAAATGGGGGGTTGTTATGAGGGTGAAACGAGCAAATGTAGGCAGAATGTTTATTTGATGCATGGCATATCGTAAGACCTATGTTAGTTTAGCTGTTATTAAATTTCTTAGGAATGGCTTATATTACTTTAAAACATGCAGGATCCTTTATAAAGTGTTGATGTGAATTCTGTAAGGCCACATTGAATTAAGTTGTTTATTTTTCACTTTTTTTTATTAAAGGCAAATGGAAGCAGTTGGAAGAGAAAATGGTACAGCAGTTACAAGAGGATGTGGACATGGAAGATGCTCCTTAAAAATCTCTAACCATTTCTTTTGTGTACATTTGAAAATACCCTTTGGATACTTGGAACTGCTAAAGTATCTTATTTTTTACATAAGGTCACTTAAATGAAAAGTGATTAAAATACATCTTTCCTACATTGCCTTCTACATAACATCAGATATTACGGATGTTAGATTGCATCTCAGTGTTAAATCTTCACTGATAGATGTACTTAAGTAAATCATGAAAATTCTACTTATAACTATAGAAGTGAATTATGGATGTAAAATGGTTATGCCATTTGGATAAGGGCACTAGGCAGCATTTGTATAGTAACTAATGGCAAAAATTCATGGCTAGTGATGTATAAAATAAAATATTCTTTGCAGTAAAATATTCCCTTTGTTAATGTTATAGAAGGGGGGGATACAAAAAGGAACTAACAATTTGTATGGCAGTATCAGATATTATTTTTGTTTTAGTATTTCCTGTTTTGGTTTATTTGTATCTTAGAAGAGCATAATGACATGGTTTGATGAAATCTAAATTATGCTGGACTGTTTTGACCTGGTTTAACTCTTCTGATAGGTAGCTGTGGATGTTGGGGATGAGAACTGAATAATCTTTGCCTGGAGTGACACTACACTCTAGAATTTCCACTTTGGAGAATACTCATTTCTCACTTGTGATTGCTGGTAGAAAAAACTTTATTTTTCTAGCCCAGCAATGATCTAGAAGCAGAGGAATCCCAGCGCCTTTTAAAAGTTATTATGTGGTTTTCTTTTAAAAAGCTCCTGATTTTGGAAGGTAGAATTTATGGGTACAACATATGTTCATTATTTGTACGTAAAATAAAACCATTTAAAAAGTAATGTGATATTTATTATCTAAAGGCACTAAACAAAGATGTGAAGTATTGATTATCTGGAAGAAGAAATCTTCCTCTACACATCCCATTTAAGTAGGAGATACATTTAATTAAAGAGAAATAGATATTTAATGTTTCTGTGTTTTTACATTGTTTACAATTTTAAGTATGTTAAAGATAGTAACTATCAGTTTGCATAATTTTTTCTTTCTAGGGTAGAATGTAGAAACAATTACTAATTCTTAGCCTTACATAATTATAAAGTAATGGCTCATTTTTTATTTCAGTATGAGATAGTAAAACTAAAGCTGTAGACCAGTGCCTGGACCAAGTGTTAGGAGAGCTGAGTTCCAGTGTGGTTTTGCCTGGGTATTTTTATTTGTAAACAATATTATTGATTGAAGATTAGGGGAAATGAAATGATTCATGTGAGGAAAGACATTTGTAAAGTTTCTTGAGTTTTTACTACATACCATATTCATTTTTTAAAGAAATACACATTTTAAAAGTTACATTTTATTAGGAAACAAGTGTCCTACACTGCCAGTGAAGGAGCAAGCTGCCGGTGCCTTGCAACCATCAATTTGGGGGAAATTGGGCTGAACTGAAGAGCTGATGTTGTATCTTACGTTTAGCATCCAAACAGTTTTCTTCCTTTTCATGATTTCATAGAATTTTGAGAACCCAGATCTCATTCTAAACTATATGGATACAAATGCCATAATTTTTTTTTTCTTTTTTTTTTTTTCATCCCACCATAACCCTTGAAGCCTGTTTGGATCACTTCCCATGAAAATGTTGTCTGAGAGGTTGTTATGGTATCATACTTTTAGGCTACTTTGTTTCAGTTTGTTTGGTAGAGGCCTGTGCTGAGTAGTAGTGAAACAAAGCAAAATGTTTACTAAGGGGAACTGTTTTTTTCTTTTTTCTTTTTTTTTGAGGCGGTCTGACTGTGTTGCACAGACTGGAGTGCAGTGGCCTGATCTTGGCTTAACTGCAACTCCTGCTTTCCTGGCTCAAGCCATCCTCCCACCTCATCCTCCCACCTCATCCTCCCGAGTAGCTGGTACTAAGGCTTGCTCCACCTTGCCTAGCTGATTTTTGTCTTATTTATTTATTTATTTTCATAGAGACAGGGTTTCACCATATTGCCCAGGTTGGAACAATATAGGATTGGAAATCATGGGAAGGAATATCCTTAACACATACACCTTACAATACCTTGTTAGAATATAGAAAAACTATTTTTAAAAATTCTTATTTCTTAAAAATAGAAACCTTACGAAGAAATTTATCTTGTGGATAAACTTCTGTATCTATAAGAGTTTGAGAAGAGTTTAGAAGAGGAAGTATAGAAGAGTTTGAGTTCAGAAGAGTTTGAGAAGATTGGCCTATTTCACAATATCTCATGAAGCAGATAGCATTATTCCCATTTAAATATATAGGTAGAAAAATTTTAGGACTAGGTAACCTGTTCCTTTACCACAGAACTAGAAGATCAAGGTGTTAGTGATTTGTGTTTATACATGTCTGTTTCCCTGCCTTTATGTAGGATTTTATCCAGAGCCTCGTATAGCAAGTCTTCACAAGCCCAGGTAACAGCTAAGAGAGTGACACTCAACTTGACTGTGACTTGGTTTCTTCATCTGAAAAATGAAGATAATAACAGGACCAATCCTGGAATTCTTTGCAAGGATTCAGTCAGTTAATACATGTAAAATACTTAAAGGCCACCATCATAGTAAGCTAGTGTTAAAATGTTAGCTATTAGGATTGGTTGTGTGTGGCCACACAAAACTTAACAACAGCAGTGGGATTTGACTTGGGAGAAGGGTGGAGACTGTTAAGGTTTGGGGGTGACTGTGGCTAAATTGAGTGAAATCCACTTAACAAAAACAAGGACATGTATGGTTTAAAGTGTCAATTTTAGCCTTTAAGTCAGCCAGAAAGTTCTCTTATTAAGAAGAGTATCTCATTGCGTCAGCATTTTCTGTTGTGAAGAGTGGGAAAGGGAAATACGTTTTTGGTTCCTCCTAGTTTGAAAAAATGAATAGTTTCCTGTAATCTTAAGGGATAATTTAAGTGACTAAGGGAAGTTATTTTTCCCTCTGCCCTTTAATTTACATTTTAAATGGAGATCTGGAAAAAGACATCAGACTTTAATTGCTCACAGCTTAATGTAAATTTCTCATATCCAGTGAAGAGTTTTGTGTAAAAGTTAACATGGCAGCTTGCTGAATTGTGTTGAAAAGACAAGGGGAAAAACATCAACGTTAAACACCTAAAATAAAAACTAAATTTCAAGGACTCTGGAAGGATTTCCCAGTCTATATTCCTTTATTACTATGTTGTAGGATTGAACAGGAGATCCACAAATTATACCTTGCATGTCTTCATGTGATTTGAATCGTTTCTACAAAAGGGGAAATGACCTCTTCTGAAGAATGTACTCCTTATGCTAAATAAGAGTCTACCTTCTGGTGCTATAGGATGACCTCTGATTTAAGCTCTCCTGTTTTAATCTTAATCAACTGAAGCTAGCATGTGGGAAAGGTGATTCCTCTGCCACATGATCTTCCCCGGGGTGCCAGTTACCTGGTCTCTTTCTTTAGCCTCTCATTGACTCTGTGTCTCCCTATGATCCTGCTAATAAGTTCCTTTTTGTCTTAACTGGAAGGCATCCTCCAACATACCCAGGTAATGCATTTCTGTCATAATTTCGAAGAATGCGGGGACTGTTTCCTATCCCAGGCATGGGTATTGGGTACCAGGACCATAGAAGGTGCTCAGTAAATGTCAACTAAATGGAAAATGAGTGTGTTTTCCCCTGTAGTGAACATATGCTAGGTTTACATTAGTCTATTTTAAAAATAACCAGTAATTTGAAAGATACAAAGAATAAATTAACAACAGAGAGATATACCAAGAACAGAAGCAGCCTGTGTGACTCTGACATTAATGAAATCTGCGCCGTTGGGAAGGCTTGCTGGGGAGCAGTGCTGGCTTTAGGGCTACATATCTGATTTTGCTGCTTAGATCATTATTGAATGGTAGTAAAACAAAGCTGCATTTCTGGGTCTGGCTGGAGCATTCATATGTCGAGGAATCCCAGGAAAGACAGCATGAGCTGTTTTTTTTGGCAAGTTTCTTAAAGAACTTTTGTCTGGAACTTGCTTCGTTGATGGAAAAGGTCCTTTACTTCCATAGCCAGAGTATAAAATTAGAAATAAGGAGAACGAATTAGGGAGAATCTGTTGAAACAGATTTTTTTTCTTCAAGACAAAAATATAGGACATTGGCTCCTTAGTATTGTAAGAATCTCTTTGTTTTCAGAATGCCAACTGTTACATACTTGTTTAGTATAATATATTCTAGGAAGTGTCTATACATTTGGT
>NW_022325086.1:0-5323 GCF_002776525.5 Piliocolobus tephrosceles | reverse complement strand
CTCATATATATAATAGTACCTCATAAAACTACAAAGATAAAAGAGGGTCATGTAAAGTACTGACACATAGAAAGCATTCAGTAAGTGTTAACTACAGTGATTATTAACACAGTAGTACCCCTAATCCACGGGGGATATGTTCCAAGACTCCCAGTGAATGTATAAAACCGTGGATAGTATCAAACTCTACATATACTGCCATGGATAGCATCAAACTCTCTATATATGTGTTCTGTCCTATAAACACATACTTATGGTATAGTGTAATTTATAAATTAGGCACAGTAAGAGATTAACAATAACTAATAATAAAATAGAACAAATAAAACAATATGCCAACATCACTACTCTTACGCTTTGAAACCTTTATTAAGCAAAATAAAAGTTACTTGAACACAAGCACTGGGACAGTGGATCTCATAATTGAGATGGTTATTAAGTGACTAACGGGTGGGTAGCATATAAGGCGTGGGTATGCTTGACTAAGGGATGATTCACATTCCAGGCAGAATGAAGTGGGACGGTGCAAGATTTCATCACACTACTCAGAACAGCAGCAAGGTGAAATGTATGAATTATTTCTAGAATTTTCCGTTTCGTATTTTTTTTTTTTTTTTTTGGACGGAGTTTTGCTTTGGTCACTCAGGCTGGAGTGCAATGGTGCCATCTCGGCTCACTGCAATCTCTGCCTCCCAGGTTCAAGTGATTCTCCTGCCTCAGCTTCCCAAGGAGCTGAGATTATAGGCGTGTGCCACCATGTCCGGCAAATTTTTGTATTTTTAGTAGAGATGGGGTTTCAACATGTTGTTGGTCAGACTGGTGTCGAGCTCCTGACCTCCAGTGATCAGCCAGTCTCGGACTCCCAAAGTGCTGGGATTACAGGCATGAGCCACTGCGCCCAGTGCATTTCATATTTTCATACTGTGATTGACCACGGGTAATCGAAAAGGCTGAAAGCAAAACTACCGATAAGGGGGGACTACTATGTAATCAAATAGTCTGATGACCCAGAAACAGAACTCAAGGCCAATCCTCCTTTCTAGCCTCTCCTGGTTCAATGTGTAATCTGGATACTGAAATCAAGCTCCTCTCTTCTGGTTTTCCCCATTACAAAATGCGGGAGGTAAAAAACAATGGGTTTATAATTTCTTGTCTATGTTCTTCACAATCACAGCCAGCCTGGGCTGCAATCTGATTTCAACCAATTTGCTGCCCGTGCAGCTTTGACCAACCGCTCATACTCTTTGGCACCATTTTCTCAACTGTAAAAGGGGGAAATAATATCTACCTCATTTGATGCTAAGACTTATAAAACTTTAGAGTTTACAAAGCCTTTTCACAAAAATCCCATTGGATTTGCACATCAACCAATGGCAAACAGGGGACCCTGAATAAAAAATTAGTGAGTTCATTCACATTCCAGGGGCTGTGCTAGCCCTGGGATACAACAGCGAATGAGACAAACGGGATCTGTGCCTTCATGGAGTTAACATTCTAGAGGAAGCAAGATGATAAAGTAAGCAAATAAACAAGATAACTGCAGGTTAGGGTAAATTTTCTGAAGGAAATAATCAAAGATGTGAATTAGAGTGAAATGGGGGTATGCAAGCCTACGTGAGTTAGGATGATCCAGACTCTCATGAAGGGATAAAAATGAAGTCTTGAGAGGTTTCCAAACATGAAAAGAGTGAAATTCCACTGAGGTTCCAGATCATCCGATGCGAACGTGTTTAGCACCGCTTAAAGCCCCTCAGTCACTGTAGGACTATGAAAATGTGGAGAATTGAGGAGGAGACAGGAGATTTTCTTGGAAGAAGGCTTTTGCCATGGTGTGTTTCCACAGTTTCAGTGTGGGAGATGGGAGCAGGAGTGCTATGTATAAACTCAAGCCAATGCAGGGTGCGTTCCAAGACCTCTCTCAGAGCTTGAGATATGTTTCCTTCAGTTGGTAATCATTGCTGAGTAGGGATATCCATTTCCTTAAAGGAACCACACTAATCCACATGGGTATTTTCTACCAGAACTCAACAGACCGGCATCAGTATACTGTATTTCACAATTCCCGGACCATTCCAACCTGAATAACACAATACATAGGTCATCCATATTGCAACTTAAGGTCAACCACACCAAACCCAGATCCTTCCTACAGTCTCTTTGAACCACCCGCATTGTGGAAATGACCACTCACATCCTTCTAGCCCAATGTGTAAGACAGCTCTTTAGTACTACTTCACATACTTTTGGTCTTACATTTTCATTCTAGCCTTTGCTACAGCAACTAGTTTATCACAGGCATCTACTAGCTTAGCACAGGTCTAACTGGTGAGAGCCTTGCCTCAGATATGCACCCTAGTTTCCTCACTTTTGCCTCAGGGCTTCTTTGACTATGCAACATAGGACTCCTGCAGGAACCAAGCACAGATACATGCTCAACACAGGAACAACAGTGAATTAATGCCTTGTGGGCAACTTTTGACAATAGAGTCCAAAAGCTGACAGATAAATGCTTCCCCTCTCTGTTCCTTCAGAAGAAGGGTTTTGAGAGCTTCACAAGGCTTCTCAGAAACTCCTGAGGACTGAACAATCAGTCACCCCTTGCAATGGCCATCTCAATAGCACATATTGGTATTAATTCTCCTTCCTTCCCTGTTCATTCCTGGATAAATCACTCACCTATCAATGTCGTCTGAGGCTCTGCTTTCAGGGAACCCAGATTAAAATATCCAACGACTAGGTTTCAGCTCCTGATCTTCCCTGAACAAATGCTTGAATACATTTCTTTACACGAATACACACACATACTGCACACATACAATGAACATATGGACACAGACCAGGAATAAGAAAAAAATATACCAGCACAATGGAATCTAAATCCAAACAAAAAAATTAACATTTCTCTCCAGGCCCAAAGTTTTCAGAAAACTACCTCTGCTAAAGCATACCCATAATTTTCATTCCTGAACAGAAATGTTTTATTCTCAGGACAAAATATACATTCAAGTGACTTCAAGGCTTTCCCTAAGGGCCAAGGGTGAGGTTTTGCTTTATATTTGCATAACTCAAAGGCCCTAGAGATGGTTTTCCCAATCTGTCCAACTGTGAAAGTCAAGCCTCCACTTCCTGGATGACTGAAAACTGATCACAGATTTTTAAATGGCCATTGTATTCTCCAGCTTCTTGACTTCAAAAAATCTTGGGGTGTCTCAACTCAACCCGGTCACCCTTGGGCAGATTATGTTTTACATGATTCAGTTGAACTCCAAAATTACTCTTCTAGTGGGACGAGGGGCCTCATGATCTATGATAGGATTCACAGTGGGAAAAGGGGAGAAAAAGGAAACAAGAGTGCAGCCAGCTGTCACGTAAGTAGGGAAAGCTGCCCTATATTCCACTGGCCAGATTGTAATCACATAGCCATAGCCAACTGCAAGGAATGCTGGGGAATGTAGCCTTTATTCCGGGTGGTTTTGTGCCTGGGGCAAGATTTTAGAAGAGTAGAAGGGTGTCTTAGAACTAGCGGTTTCTGCTACTGCCATCCACAGCATACCCTCTCCAACTCCAGCCCGAATCTGAAACTCTAGTACTTAATAGAGTACCTTCAGCCCCGTCCAGGAACAAATTCTGGGAGGACAAACTTTCTGGAAGCACAAATTGAGAATTCACTTTTCAGTCAGGGCTCAAGAAGGAGGTGCCAGCGAAAAATCTCGAAGCCAATTCTTTCTTTCTGTAGCCAATTTCCTCTCTTTTCTCTCCTCTCCTCTCTCTTTTTGAGACAGAGTCTCGCTCTGTCGCCCAGGCTGGAGTGCAGTGGCGCGATATTGGCTCCGCCTCCCTCAGCCTCCCAAGCAGCTGGGACTACAGGCGCCCGCCACCCCGCCTGGCTAATTTTTTTTTTGTGCATTTTTAGTAGAGACGGGATTTCAACGTGTTAGCTAGGGCGGTCTCGATCTCCTGACCTAGTGATCCGCCCGCCTCGGCCTCCCAAAGTGCTGGGATTACAGGCGTGAGCCACCGCGCCCGGCCTCCAAGCCAATTTCCGACAAGCATTTGTAGGGTACTAGTCGGAGGGGTCCCCCAGTCACGGAAACCCCTCTGAGTCCCAGTCTGGTCTAGAAAAAGTACTTCCAGAACGAGCGCGCGAGCGGGAGGATGCCCCGGAAGTATTTCCCCCAGACCCCCCCCCCCCCCCCCCCCGCTCCCCCCAAAGAAAAGATGGCTGCTGTGCAAGTTGCCTGCTGCTTGCCTTCTGGGCAGCCGCGGGAGGCACCGCGGAAGCAATCCCTGAGCGAGGCAATGCGTTTCGCCGCTTGTCTGCCAGGCTCTGAGCCCTTCGCCCGGATGACAGCAGCTCCGCCCGCACGGAGATCCTTCGATCAGCTCATCTCCGCTCTTCGATCAGCTCATCTCCGAGAACTACAGCGAGGGCAGTGGCCTGGCTCCGGAAGTAGGCGGCGCGCCCGGGAGAGAGCTGGTGTGGCGCCTGCTGGCACAGGTCCCACCCCTCCGGGAACCCAGCTGGTGGCCTCCGCCTGCCTTTCCCTGCTGTTCCCACTCTCGCGCCTGATGATTTAGTTTCAGGCTGGCGTGCCCCCGCCTACCTTGGCACATTCTTAGTTCTCCGTTTGGAAGACCCTGCAGTGCTTGGCACTCTCCACTCATTCAAAACCCAGCTTGACGACTCCTGCTCTGATAATGCCTCGGGTTTCCTCTCTGATACCACCTTTCCATCTGTCCGCACCCTCCTTCACTCCCTCTCTATGCACCCAGAACACTTTGTTGACAAAATGCGTTAGTACTGTTTATTGCGTACATGGTACACAGACCACGTGGGAATCTTAGAACTTGAGTAGTATTAGGTCTTTTTTTGCTGATGAAAATACTGAATCTCATAAAAATACAGTATACAAAACTCTGCCACAAAGCCCCTACGTTTTGTGCTCCTGCACACTGGCTCCTCCCCTCTGCCGTCTTTTTGAGTAATCTTACACACATAAGGCCTTAAATTAATGAATTCTCTGAACTGTTGACACCATGGCCTTCTGGCCCTACGTAGAAAAGAGGGAAGTGATGCAAGTTGCTTGCTTGCACAGGCATTTCAAGCTAGACAGTTCCTAAAGATGAAATTCATGAGCTCCAAACACACATTCCCGTCCGCAACCCATCCCACCTTCCAACACACATGCACCATCCACCAAGTCACACAAGACACAAACACTGTTTCTTCCCTCCTTCATCCCAGATCCTGTCCAATTCAGATATTTCAGAATGTGTCTCATATATATTTCTCAGTTCATCCCCTCCTGTCTGTTCCCATAGC
>NW_022325085.1:0-5323 GCF_002776525.5 Piliocolobus tephrosceles | reverse complement strand
GCTATGGGAACAGACAGGAGGGGATGAACTGAGAAATATATATGAGACACATTCTGAAATATCTGAATTGGACAGGATCTGGGATGAAGGAGGGAAGAAACAGTGTTTGTGTCTTGTGTGACTTGGTGGATGGTGCATGTGTGTTGGAAGGTGGGATGGGTTGCGGACGGGAATGTGTGTTTGGAGCTCATGAATTTCATCTTTAGGAACTGTCTAGCTTGAAATGCCTGTGCAAGCAAGCAACTTGCATCACTTCCCTCTTTTCTACGTAGGGCCAGAAGGCCATGGTGTCAACAGTTCAGAGAATTCATTAATTTAAGGCCTTATGTGTGTAAGATTACTCAAAAAGACGGCAGAGGGGAGGAGCCAGTGTGCAGGAGCACAAAACGTAGGGGCTTTGTGGCAGAGTTTTGTATACTGTATTTTTATGAGATTCAGTATTTTCATCAGCAAAAAAAGACCTAATACTACTCAAGTTCTAAGATTCCCACGTGGTCTGTGTACCATGTACGCAATAAACAGTACTAACGCATTTTGTCAACAAAGTGTTCTGGGTGCATAGAGAGGGAGTGAAGGAGGGTGCGAACAGATGGAAAGGTGGTATCAGAGAGGAAACCCGAGGCATTATCAGAGCAGGAGTCGTCAAGCTGGGTTTTGAATGAGTGGAGAGTGCCAAGCACTGCAGGGTCTTCCAAACGGAGAACTAAGAATGTGCCAAGGTAGGTGGGGGCACGCCAGCCTGAAACTAAATCATCAGGCGCGAGAGTGGGAACAGCAGGGAAAGGCAGGCGGAGGCCACCAGCTGGGTTCCCGGAGGGGTGGGACCTGTGCCAGCAGGCGCCACACCAGCTCTCTCCCGGGCGCGCCGCCTACTTCCGGAGCCAGGCCACTGCCCTCGCTGTAGTTCTCGGAGATGAGCTGATCGAAGAGCGGAGATGAGCTGATCGAAGGATCTCCGTGCGGGCGGAGCTGCTGTCATCCGGGCGAAGGGCGCAGAGCCTGGCAGACAAGCGGCGAAACGCATTGCCTCGCTCAGGGATTGCTTCCGCGGTGCCTCCCGCGGCTGCCCAGAAGGCAAGCAGCAGGCAACTTGCACAGCAGCCATCTTTTCTTTGGGGGGAGCGGGGGGGGGGGGGGGGGGGGTCTGGGGGAAATACTTCCGGGGCATCCTCCCGCTCGCGCGCTCGTTCTGGAAGTACTTTTTCTAGACCAGACTGGGACTCAGAGGGGTTTCCGTGACTGGGGGACCCCTCCGACTAGTACCCTACAAATGCTTGTCGGAAATTGGCTTGGAGGCCGGGCGCGGTGGCTCACGCCTGTAATCCCAGCACTTTGGGAGGCCGAGGCGGGCGGATCACTAGGTCAGGAGATCGAGACCGCCCTAGCTAACACGTTGAAATCCCGTCTCTACTAAAAATGCAAAAAAAAAAAATTAGCCAGGCGGGGTGGCGGGCGCCTGTAGTCCCAGCTGCTTGGGAGGCTGAGGGAGGCGGAGCCAATATCGCGCCACTGCACTCCAGCCTGGGCGACAGAGCGAGACTCTGTCTCAAAAAGAGAGAGGAGAGGAGAGAAAAGAGAGGAAATTGGCTACAGAAAGAAAGAATTGGCTTCGAGATTTTTCGCTGGCACCTCCTTCTTGAGCCCTGACTGAAAAGTGAATTCTCAATTTGTGCTTCCAGAAAGTTTGTCCTCCCAGAATTTGTTCCTGGACGGGGCTGAAGGTACTCTATTAAGTACTAGAGTTTCAGATTCGGGCTGGAGTTGGAGAGGGTATGCTGTGGATGGCAGTAGCAGAAACCGCTAGTTCTAAGACACCCTTCTACTCTTCTAAAATCTTGCCCCAGGCACAAAACCACCCGGAATAAAGGCTACATTCCCCAGCATTCCTTGCAGTTGGCTATGGCTATGTGATTACAATCTGGCCAGTGGAATATAGGGCAGCTTTCCCTACTTACGTGACAGCTGGCTGCACTCTTGTTTCCTTTTTCTCCCCTTTTCCCACTGTGAATCCTATCATAGATCATGAGGCCCCTCGTCCCACTAGAAGAGTAATTTTGGAGTTCAACTGAATCATGTAAAACATAATCTGCCCAAGGGTGACCGGGTTGAGTTGAGACACCCCAAGATTTTTTGAAGTCAAGAAGCTGGAGAATACAATGGCCATTTAAAAATCTGTGATCAGTTTTCAGTCATCCAGGAAGTGGAGGCTTGACTTTCACAGTTGGACAGATTGGGAAAACCATCTCTAGGGCCTTTGAGTTATGCAAATATAAAGCAAAACCTCACCCTTGGCCCTTAGGGAAAGCCTTGAAGTCACTTGAATGTATATTTTGTCCTGAGAATAAAACATTTCTGTTCAGGAATGAAAATTATGGGTATGCTTTAGCAGAGGTAGTTTTCTGAAAACTTTGGGCCTGGAGAGAAATGTTAATTTTTTTGTTTGGATTTAGATTCCATTGTGCTGGTATATTTTTTTCTTATTCCTGGTCTGTGTCCATATGTTCATTGTATGTGTGCAGTATGTGTGTGTATTCGTGTAAAGAAATGTATTCAAGCATTTGTTCAGGGAAGATCAGGAGCTGAAACCTAGTCGTTGGATATTTTAATCTGGGTTCCCTGAAAGCAGAGCCTCAGACGACATTGATAGGTGAGTGATTTATCCAGGAATGAACAGGGAAGGAAGGAGAATTAATACCAATATGTGCTATTGAGATGGCCATTGCAAGGGGTGACTGATTGTTCAGTCCTCAGGAGTTTCTGAGAAGCCTTGTGAAGCTCTCAAAACCCTTCTTCTGAAGGAACAGAGAGGGGAAGCATTTATCTGTCAGCTTTTGGACTCTATTGTCAAAAGTTGCCCACAAGGCATTAATTCACTGTTGTTCCTGTGTTGAGCATGTATCTGTGCTTGGTTCCTGCAGGAGTCCTATGTTGCATAGTCAAAGAAGCCCTGAGGCAAAAGTGAGGAAACTAGGGTGCATATCTGAGGCAAGGCTCTCACCAGTTAGACCTGTGCTAAGCTAGTAGATGCCTGTGATAAACTAGTTGCTGTAGCAAAGGCTAGAATGAAAATGTAAGACCAAAAGTATGTGAAGTAGTACTAAAGAGCTGTCTTACACATTGGGCTAGAAGGATGTGAGTGGTCATTTCCACAATGCGGGTGGTTCAAAGAGACTGTAGGAAGGATCTGGGTTTGGTGTGGTTGACCTTAAGTTGCAATATGGATGACCTATGTATTGTGTTATTCAGGTTGGAATGGTCCGGGAATTGTGAAATACAGTATACTGATGCCGGTCTGTTGAGTTCTGGTAGAAAATACCCATGTGGATTAGTGTGGTTCCTTTAAGGAAATGGATATCCCTACTCAGCAATGATTACCAACTGAAGGAAACATATCTCAAGCTCTGAGAGAGGTCTTGGAACGCACCCTGCATTGGCTTGAGTTTATACATAGCACTCCTGCTCCCATCTCCCACACTGAAACTGTGGAAACACACCATGGCAAAAGCCTTCTTCCAAGAAAATCTCCTGTCTCCTCCTCAATTCTCCACATTTTCATAGTCCTACAGTGACTGAGGGGCTTTAAGCGGTGCTAAACACGTTCGCATCGGATGATCTGGAACCTCAGTGGAATTTCACTCTTTTCATGTTTGGAAACCTCTCAAGACTTCATTTTTATCCCTTCATGAGAGTCTGGATCATCCTAACTCACGTAGGCTTGCATACCCCCATTTCACTCTAATTCACATCTTTGATTATTTCCTTCAGAAAATTTACCCTAACCTGCAGTTATCTTGTTTATTTGCTTACTTTATCATCTTGCTTCCTCTAGAATGTTAACTCCATGAAGGCACAGATCCCGTTTGTCTCATTCGCTGTTGTATCCCAGGGCTAGCACAGCCCCTGGAATGTGAATGAACTCACTAATTTTTTATTCAGGGTCCCCTGTTTGCCATTGGTTGATGTGCAAATCCAATGGGATTTTTGTGAAAAGGCTTTGTAAACTCTAAAGTTTTATAAGTCTTAGCATCAAATGAGGTAGATATTATTTCCCCCTTTTACAGTTGAGAAAATGGTGCCAAAGAGTATGAGCGGTTGGTCAAAGCTGCACGGGCAGCAAATTGGTTGAAATCAGATTGCAGCCCAGGCTGGCTGTGATTGTGAAGAACATAGACAAGAAATTATAAACCCATTGTTTTTTACCTCCCGCATTTTGTAATGGGGAAAACCAGAAGAGAGGAGCTTGATTTCAGTATCCAGATTACACATTGAACCAGGAGAGGCTAGAAAGGAGGATTGGCCTTGAGTTCTGTTTCTGGGTCATCAGACTATTTGATTACATAGTAGTCCCCCCTTATCGGTAGTTTTGCTTTCAGCCTTTTCGATTACCCGTGGTCAATCACAGTATGAAAATATGAAATGCACTGGGCGCAGTGGCTCATGCCTGTAATCCCAGCACTTTGGGAGTCCGAGACTGGCTGATCACTGGAGGTCAGGAGCTCGACACCAGTCTGACCAACAACATGTTGAAACCCCATCTCTACTAAAAATACAAAAATTTGCCGGACATGGTGGCACACGCCTATAATCTCAGCTCCTTGGGAAGCTGAGGCAGGAGAATCACTTGAACCTGGGAGGCAGAGATTGCAGTGAGCCGAGATGGCACCATTGCACTCCAGCCTGAGTGACCAAAGCAAAACTCCGTCCAAAAAAAAAAAAAAAAAATACGAAACGGAAAATTCTAGAAATAATTCATACATTTCACCTTGCTGCTGTTCTGAGTAGTGTGATGAAATCTTGCACCGTCCCACTTCATTCTGCCTGGAATGTGAATCATCCCTTAGTCAAGCATACCCACGCCTTATATGCTACCCACCCGTTAGTCACTTAATAACCATCTCAATTATGAGATCCACTGTCCCAGTGCTTGTGTTCAAGTAACTTTTATTTTGCTTAATAAAGGTTTCAAAGCGTAAGAGTAGTGATGTTGGCATATTGTTTTATTTGTTCTATTTTATTATTAGTTATTGTTAATCTCTTACTGTGCCTAATTTATAAATTACACTATACCATAAGTATGTGTTTATAGGACAGAACACATATATAGAGAGTTTGATGCTATCCATGGCAGTATATGTAGAGTTTGATACTATCCACGGTTTTATACATTCACTGGGAGTCTTGGAACATATCCCCCGTGGATTAGGGGTACTACTGTGTTAATAATCACTGTAGTTAACACTTACTGAATGCTTTCTATGTGTCAGTACTTTACATGACCCTCTTTTATCTTTGTAGTTTTATGAGGTACTATTATATATATGAG
>NW_022325084.1:0-1143 GCF_002776525.5 Piliocolobus tephrosceles | reverse complement strand
CATCATCTATGCTCAGATACTTAGCAACCTTTAGTAATACATGTTTAAGATATTTCTTATTTTGATATTATGAATATGACTGTAACAAGTACTAAACTGTATACATATTTGTCCTTGGGACAAATTCTAAGATGTAAAATTGATGACCAAAGAGTATGTTCATTGGCCGGGTACAGTGGCTCATGCCTGTAATCCCAGCACTTTGGGAGGCTGAGGCAGGAGGATCACGAGGTCAGGAGAGGAGACCATCCTGGCTAACATGGGGAAAACCTGCCTCTACTAAAAATACAAAAAAAAAAAAAAAAAAAAAAATTAGCCGGGTTTGGTGGTGGGCACCTGTAGTCCCAGCTACTCAGGAGGCTAAGGCTGGAGAATGGTGTGAACCCAGGAAGCGGAGCTTGCAGTCAGCCGAGATTGCACCACTGCACTCCAGCCTAAAAAAGTATGTTCATTTTAATCGTGTGATATACACTGCCATGTTGACTTTTGAGAACCCCTTTTCTGTGACAATGTCCCGGGGGCCTCGCAGGATAATTTATTTGTTTTCAGTAGCCATTAGTTGAAAAATGCATAATAAAAAGCTACCATAATTCAGTTTTGATTATAAACTAAGTTGCACTAAACACAAAAGAATCAGCACACACTTTAAATAAAAACCCTTTGTGTTCAGAATGTATTATTTGGCCAATCCACCTGCAATCCTTGGGGTGCTTAGGCTGCCTCTTTGCAGGTGTGATTGATTTCCCAAATCAGGAACTGTTGCCTCTTGATTGTATTCTGTGGACCCAGGTCCCCAAACCAGCAGGTCTGGGGCATTTTTTGTCTTTTTCTCAGATGAAGAGTTATCTTAAGGATCATCTTTCTCTAAGATAAGCATCCCTTCCTGGAGTGCCTATCTTCCAAGTTGTGACTGTCTGGAGTTTCTTGACTAGGAAGATGGATGAAAATGGCGAGCCTGTGGATAGGGACTACAGGGGATATGGGAGGCAGGGAAGAGGGGTTGTTTCTTTTAATAAATCCTCATTGTTAAAAGCACTCATACTATTTGAGTTATTTGGTTAAAGGTGAGGAGGAGGGGGGAGAAGGACAGATGACATTTGTTGCGTACTGACTATCAACAAGGACCATGTTAAATTCTCCCCA
>NW_022325083.1:0-1142 GCF_002776525.5 Piliocolobus tephrosceles | reverse complement strand
TGGGGAGAATTTAACATGGTCCTTGTTGATAGTCAGTACGCAACAAATGTCATCTGTCCTTCTCCCCCCTCCTCCTCACCTTTAACCAAATAACTCAAATAGTATGAGTGCTTTTAACAATGAGGATTTATTAAAAGAAACAACCCCTCTTCCCTGCCTCCCATATCCCCTGTAGTCCCTATCCACAGGCTCGCCATTTTCATCCATCTTCCTAGTCAAGAAACTCCAGACAGTCACAACTTGGAAGATAGGCACTCCAGGAAGGGATGCTTATCTTAGAGAAAGATGATCCTTAAGATAACTCTTCATCTGAGAAAAAGACAAAAAATGCCCCAGACCTGCTGGTTTGGGGACCTGGGTCCACAGAATACAATCAAGAGGCAACAGTTCCTGATTTGGGAAATCAATCACACCTGCAAAGAGGCAGCCTAAGCACCCCAAGGATTGCAGGTGGATTGGCCAAATAATACATTCTGAACACAAAGGGTTTTTATTTAAAGTGTGTGCTGATTCTTTTGTGTTTAGTGCAACTTAGTTTATAATCAAAACTGAATTATGGTAGCTTTTTATTATGCATTTTTCAACTAATGGCTACTGAAAACAAATAAATTATCCTGCGAGGCCCCCGGGACATTGTCACAGAAAAGGGGTTCTCAAAAGTCAACATGGCAGTGTATATCACACGATTAAAATGAACATACTTTTTTAGGCTGGAGTGCAGTGGTGCAATCTCGGCTGACTGCAAGCTCCGCTTCCTGGGTTCACACCATTCTCCAGCCTTAGCCTCCTGAGTAGCTGGGACTACAGGTGCCCACCACCAAACCCGGCTAATTTTTTTTTTTTTTTTTTTTTTGTATTTTTAGTAGAGGCAGGTTTTCCCCATGTTAGCCAGGATGGTCTCCTCTCCTGACCTCGTGATCCTCCTGCCTCAGCCTCCCAAAGTGCTGGGATTACAGGCATGAGCCACTGTACCCGGCCAATGAACATACTCTTTGGTCATCAATTTTACATCTTAGAATTTGTCCCAAGGACAAATATCTATACAGTTTAGTACTTGTTACAGTCATATTCATAATATCAAAATAAGAAATATCTTAAACATGTATTACTAAAGGTTGCTAAGTATCTGAGCATAGATGATG
>NW_022325082.1:0-1151 GCF_002776525.5 Piliocolobus tephrosceles | reverse complement strand
CATCATCTATGCTCAGATACTTAGCAACCTTTAGTAATACATGTTTAGGATATTTCTTATTTTGATATTATGAATATGACTGTAACAAGTACTAAACTGTATACATATTTGTCCTTGGGACAAATTCTAAGATGTAAAATTGATGACCAAAGAGTATGTTCATTGGCCGGGTACAGTGGCTCATGCCTGTAATCCCAGCACTTTGGGAGGCTGAGGCAGGAGGATCACGAGGTCAGGAGAGGAGACCATCCTGGCTAACATGGGGAAAACCTGCCTCTACTAAAAATACAAAAAAAAAAAAAAAAAAAAAAATTAGCCGGGTTTGGTGGTGGGCACCTGTAGTCCCAGCTACTCAGGAGGCTAAGGCTGGAGAATGGTGTGAACCCAGGAAGCGGAGCTTGCAGTCAGCCGAGATTGCACCACTGCACTCCAGCCTAAAAAAGTATGTTCATTTTAATCGTGTGATATACACTGCCATGTTGACTTTTGAGAACCCCTTTTCTGTGACAATGTCCCGGGGGCCTCGCAGGATAAT
The DNA here is from genome assembly GCF_002776525.5 of Piliocolobus tephrosceles. Lineage (NCBI taxonomy): Eukaryota > Metazoa > Chordata > Mammalia > Primates > Cercopithecidae > Piliocolobus > Piliocolobus tephrosceles. The sequence continues at coordinate 616 of NW_022325082.1, read as the reverse complement.
TTATTTGTTTTCAGTAGCCATTAGTTGAAAAATGCATAATAAAAAGCTACCATAATTCAGTTTTGATTATAAACTAAGTTGCACTAAACACAAAAGAATCAGCACACACTTTAAATAAAAACCCTTTGTGTTCAGAATGTATTATTTGGGCCAATCCACCCGCAATCCTTGGGGTGCTTAGGGCCTGGCTGGCTCTTTGCAGGTGTGATTGATTTCCCAAATCAGGAACTGTTGCCTCTTGATTGTATTCTGTGGACCCAGGTCCCCAAACCAGCAGGTCTGGGGCATTTTTTGTCTTTTTCTCAGATGAAGAGTTATCTTAAGGATCATCTTTCTCTAAGATAAGCATCCCTTCCTGGAGTGCCTATCTTCCAAGTTGTGACTGTCTGGAGTTTCTTGACTAGGAAGATGGATGAAAATGGCGAGCCTGTGGATAGGGACTACAGGGGATATGGGAGGCAGGGAAGAGGGGTTGTTTCTTTTAATAAATCCTCATTGTTAAAAGCACTCATACTATTTGAGTTATTTGGTTAAAGGTGAGGAGGAGGGGGGGAGAAGGACAGATGACATTTGTTGCGTACTGACTATCAACAAGGACCATGTTAAATTCTCCCCA
>NW_022325081.1:0-1150 GCF_002776525.5 Piliocolobus tephrosceles | reverse complement strand
TGGGGAGAATTTAACATGGTCCTTGTTGATAGTCAGTACGCAACAAATGTCATCTGTCCTTCTCCCCCCCTCCTCCTCACCTTTAACCAAATAACTCAAATAGTATGAGTGCTTTTAACAATGAGGATTTATTAAAAGAAACAACCCCTCTTCCCTGCCTCCCATATCCCCTGTAGTCCCTATCCACAGGCTCGCCATTTTCATCCATCTTCCTAGTCAAGAAACTCCAGACAGTCACAACTTGGAAGATAGGCACTCCAGGAAGGGATGCTTATCTTAGAGAAAGATGATCCTTAAGATAACTCTTCATCTGAGAAAAAGACAAAAAATGCCCCAGACCTGCTGGTTTGGGGACCTGGGTCCACAGAATACAATCAAGAGGCAACAGTTCCTGATTTGGGAAATCAATCACACCTGCAAAGAGCCAGCCAGGCCCTAAGCACCCCAAGGATTGCGGGTGGATTGGCCCAAATAATACATTCTGAACACAAAGGGTTTTTATTTAAAGTGTGTGCTGATTCTTTTGTGTTTAGTGCAACTTAGTTTATAATCAAAACTGAATTATGGTAGCTTTTTATTATGCATTTTTCAACTAATGGCTACTGAAAACAAATAAATTATCCTGCGAGGCCCCCGGGACATTGTCACAGAAAAGGGGTTCTCAAAAGTCAACATGGCAGTGTATATCACACGATTAAAATGAACATACTTTTTTAGGCTGGAGTGCAGTGGTGCAATCTCGGCTGACTGCAAGCTCCGCTTCCTGGGTTCACACCATTCTCCAGCCTTAGCCTCCTGAGTAGCTGGGACTACAGGTGCCCACCACCAAACCCGGCTAATTTTTTTTTTTTTTTTTTTTTTGTATTTTTAGTAGAGGCAGGTTTTCCCCATGTTAGCCAGGATGGTCTCCTCTCCTGACCTCGTGATCCTCCTGCCTCAGCCTCCCAAAGTGCTGGGATTACAGGCATGAGCCACTGTACCCGGCCAATGAACATACTCTTTGGTCATCAATTTTACATCTTAGAATTTGTCCCAAGGACAAATATCTATACAGTTTAGTACTTGTTACAGTCATATTCATAATATCAAAATAAGAAATATCCTAAACATGTATTACTAAAGGTTGCTAAGTATCTGAGCATAGATGATG
>NW_022325080.1:0-4261 GCF_002776525.5 Piliocolobus tephrosceles | reverse complement strand
GGACTGTTCCACTGGTCTCCTCTAACTGATCTCCTACCTCCTGTCTAGCTCCTCTCCAAGCCAGTCATTCCTCTGATGCCAGAATGATCTTTTTTTAGGAGGAAAAAAATTTGATCCTAAAATTTAAAATCTGCTTTGGAAAAGTCTTCAATACGTATCGGTAAATGGTTGAAGCAAGTTGCACAACAATTCATACAGAATGAGATCAGTATGAAGCTGGAGGAGGGATTTTAAAATATGTGTGTTTATGTATGCAAAGTAAAAAGGTCTGAAAGAATTGACAGCAGAATAATAGTGTATGTCATTAGGAAGCAGAGTGAGATTAAGGCAGTAGTCAGGGACGTTTGCTGTATTTGTATAATGTGATACTTTTGCAACAAAACTTTGTGCCTTTCCATTCTCTCCTGTTACTCCTTTTGTTCCTGTGTGCAGTCATTTAAAACTTGCTGTTCTTCAGGCACCTACTGGTGTTTCACACCTCCAGGTTTTGCATACTCTGACCACTCTGCCTGCAGTGTTTTTTGATGCCCTGTCTGGCAAATTTCTCCTCATCCTTGAAATCATTCCAGGTTCTGCTTTACAATCCCCTCCACAAGGCCTCCCTAATTACTGTTTCTGGACAGAGTTTGTACTTTATTCTTTCAGCACTTAATTCACCTTATTTTAATTATTTGTTGTGTTTCTTTCTGTCACTAGTTTGTGAGCTCTTTGAGGTTCGGGAACATGTTTGTTTTTACCTTTGGAGCCCAAGGACCTAGCACACTATGGCATATTGTGGGTGCTCGGAACCTTGTCATTCTGTAAACATGGATGGATGAATGAAGAGTGTGACTTGCAAATAGGTCCCTCTTCTTTTTTTTTTAAGAATTCCCTAATTATGCATAAAATTCATAGAAGTGTTAGGTCTGATTTTTCCCAATGACATTGAAAATCTGGTTCACTTACCTTTTGGTATTTTTCACTTTCAGTTTGTGCTTTTATACCCTAGCAGCCTTTCTTTGGTTGTTTAATTATATTGTCTCTACATATATAGAGAGCAGAGTCTTCAGCCTGACCAAAACCATGTTGATTCTTTTCCTTTTTTTTTTCTTTTTTCTTTTTTTTTAAGAGACAAGGTCTCACTCTGTCATCCAGACTGGAGCACAGCAGCAAGATCATAGGTCACTGTGACCTTGAACTCCTGGGCTCAAGCTGTCCTCCCACCTCAGCCTCCCAAGAAGCTAGGACTACACACCACCATTTCCAGATAATTTTTTTTAAAAAGCTTTTTCTGTAGAGATGGAGTCTCACTATGTTGCCCAAGCTGGTCTTGGACTCCTGGGCTCAAGCAGTCCTCCCGCTTTGACCTACCAAAGAACTGGGATTAGGTGTGAGCCACTGTGCCTGACTTTTTGCTTCTTTTTTAGCACATCCTATTTTTGTGCTGTCACTTCATTTTTTTCCTTCTTGCCTCACATTTTCTTTCCCCATTTTGAATGTGAATATTTACTTTTGTTTTCCCATTTGGCTGTGTTTTGAGGATCTTCACTTGACTAATAAGTATTTTACCTCTTCTTTGGTTTTTTTTTTTTTTTTTTTTTTTTTGGTAGGACGTTAGTGCTCTTCTTGTCCAGGCTTGCCGACTGGTACCTCTTAACCAGAATCATCTTGTCAGCAAAGTGTCCCAGCTTATCCACCATTTACTTAACAGATTACAGGTAATCATGTGTGTAACTCTAAAATTCAGATCATGAACTTTTGAAAGTAGATACCTTTGAAATACTACATCTGTAGTAGGTATGATAGACTGTTTTCTGAGATGCTATAGGAAAAGCAAATGCCTTAATAAGAATACTTTTAAAGCAAATATAACTCTGATCCAAAAAAAATTATTCTGTAGAATTCTAGTAGTTTGTCTATTAGAAGTATGCCTTTCTGTTTGGTTCAGTTAACCAGTATCATTCAGGCCCCCCCAACCTTATAATTTCTTTCTTGTTTTTTTTTTTTTTTGAGACAGAGTCTCACACTGTTGCCCAGGCTGGAGTGCAGTGGCGCTATCTTGGCTCACTGCAAGCTCCGCCTCCTGGGTTCACGCCATTCTCCTGCCTCAGCCTCCCAAGTAGCTGGGACTACAGGCGCCCACCACCACACCTGGCTAATTTATAATTTCTTATGGAAGATATATTTGAACAAAATATATCTAAGAATAAATTGAAATAACTCCCTACCTCTTTCCCACCAATATTTTTCCCCTTTCCTGAAGCTACCGTTTTTGTGGTCTACTTTTGATGCTTCTAGAATATAAGAAGTAGCTTGGGGCCAAGGGGACAGAAGGATAAAAAGAGCCCAGTTATTTATTTAAGACTGTTACCACATGAGTATGTGCATATATTTAAGAGCACAAAACATATCAACTAGCATTATGTGAATTAGGATGCTGTTGGCTGCAAGAAACAGAAAAGCCATCCCAGAGTCACTAAACAACTTTTTAAAAAGTCAAAAGGAATCACTCCATGTCCCAAGTCCCAAGGGAGGCATCTGTAGCCCCTTAATAATAAGAGGCTCATCTTTCCCGTCACCATCCTCAGCATGTGGGTTACCCTCAGCTAGCATCTCTCACAGTCATAAGATGGCTATGCCATTTCTGGACATCCCCTGCCAAAGAAATGATTAATGTTCAGCAGAAGCTAAATAACTGTATTTTATATTGTGTCTCTTGTACTTAAGAGTAAGGAAATGTGTTCCATAAACTCTCTACTAGACTCCCCAGTATCTTGCTGGGGAGACTTAGGTCATATAAATACCTCTCTAAACCAGTCTTTAAGCGGGAGAATGGTCTTACTGTGAATAGCTCCAGCCAGTAGTTTCAACCTTCACTACACATTAGAATCACTTGGAGGAGGACTTAAGCTCCCTCGATGCTTACAATGTGCAGCAACAATTAGCCTACATCAGGGTTTCGCAGCCTCAGCACTATTGATATTTTGGCCCAGATCATTGTTTTAGGGGCTGTCTTGCACACTGTGGAATGTTTAGCAGCATCCTTGGCCTCTGCCCACTAGATGCCAGTAGCAGCTCTCCAATTGTGGCAGTCAAAAATGTATACAGGTATTGCCAAATGTTTCTTGGGGGTTAAGGTTGCCCCAGGTTGCCCCACTCTCTTAAACTAATTAGCGTTTACCCTTAGGTCTCATGTGGGAGAGGTGGACTTCCAAATTAAATTAGTACTCTGCCAGCAGGGAAGGAAGAAATGGATGCTGGTAGGTAACCAACCAACTCTGCTGCATGGAGTAAGGCTGTTTTCAGTTTAGAATCGTTGAAACTAACATGGGGTAGCTCCTGTATGTTTACTATTCTCAGGTGTATCGTCTTTGTAACACTGGCAGTTGGAGATGTTCCTGAACACCTGTGGCACCTATCACGCTTTACCAGCTTTCCAGCATTTGGTGACAGTTAGTCTCAATTGTCCATGAATTGACACTTGGATTAATCTGGTCCGTCCCAACAAGATGATCAGCTCCGTGACAGCAGGGATATGTCCTGTCTTCGGAGGGTATTCCTCAGGTCATGTTAGAGATGCAGTAGGTGTTTAGTAGTTATATTGGTTCACTGTGTATTCGTTGAGTATATTATGTATAAGGCAGTTTAATTAAATTTCAGTGCATTGCAATACTCATATCTGTGTATTCACAGCTGCCAGTGTCTGATTAGTTCAAGGAAAAGTTACAAGGACTTTATCAAGTTCTACTTTACTAAAGAGGAAGAAGTGAGCAAGACCTTAGGGCGGGGAGAAGGCCCCTACGTTGATCAAACTTTCAGGCCCTTTAGAGGTGATCCTTTTGACACATAAACGACAGACATACACTCTGTCTTTTATACAGCTTGACTCAGGTGAGCATACATGTCCATAAAAGCATAATATCTTTTAAAATTTAGATCAGAATATATCTTTTCCTGTCGTGTTAGGTAATTGTGGATGAACAGCACTTGGATTTCCTGTTGGCGTATACTATTTCGACTATTCATCAGTGTAGTTCCTGGACACACATGGAAATTCTTCAAGCCCTGGCAGCTCTGGTGTACTGCAATGGCTCAGAATGTCAAAAGATAGTTTAAAGTGCTTAATCCTTCCTTTGAAAGGCCAGGAGCACAGGCTCTGGTGCCAACACTGTTCAGGTTTCTATCTTGCTACTAATCTCTAGCAATTCTTACTTAACCACTCTGGGCCTTGTTTCCTCATGTATAAAATTGTTACTCTGAGGATGAAGTGAGACAATACTTG
>NW_022325079.1:0-4261 GCF_002776525.5 Piliocolobus tephrosceles | reverse complement strand
CAAGTATTGTCTCACTTCATCCTCAGAGTAACAATTTTATACATGAGGAAACAAGGCCCAGAGTGGTTAAGTAAGAATTGCTAGAGATTAGTAGCAAGATAGAAACCTGAACAGTGTTGGCACCAGAGCCTGTGCTCCTGGCCTTTCAAAGGAAGGATTAAGCACTTTAAACTATCTTTTGACATTCTGAGCCATTGCAGTACACCAGAGCTGCCAGGGCTTGAAGAATTTCCATGTGTGTCCAGGAACTACACTGATGAATAGTCGAAATAGTATACGCCAACAGGAAATCCAAGTGCTGTTCATCCACAATTACCTAACACGACAGGAAAAGATATATTCTGATCTAAATTTTAAAAGATATTATGCTTTTATGGACATGTATGCTCACCTGAGTCAAGCTGTATAAAAGACAGAGTGTATGTCTGTCGTTTATGTGTCAAAAGGATCACCTCTAAAGGGCCTGAAAGTTTGATCAACGTAGGGGCCTTCTCCCCGCCCTAAGGTCTTGCTCACTTCTTCCTCTTTAGTAAAGTAGAACTTGATAAAGTCCTTGTAACTTTTCCTTGAACTAATCAGACACTGGCAGCTGTGAATACACAGATATGAGTATTGCAATGCACTGAAATTTAATTAAACTGCCTTATACATAATATACTCAACGAATACACAGTGAACCAATATAACTACTAAACACCTACTGCATCTCTAACATGACCTGAGGAATACCCTCCGAAGACAGGACATATCCCTGCTGTCACGGAGCTGATCATCTTGTTGGGACGGACCAGATTAATCCAAGTGTCAATTCATGGACAATTGAGACTAACTGTCACCAAATGCTGGAAAGCTGGTAAAGCGTGATAGGTGCCACAGGTGTTCAGGAACATCTCCAACTGCCAGTGTTACAAAGACGATACACCTGAGAATAGTAAACATACAGGAGCTACCCCATGTTAGTTTCAACGATTCTAAACTGAAAACAGCCTTACTCCATGCAGCAGAGTTGGTTGGTTACCTACCAGCATCCATTTCTTCCTTCCCTGCTGGCAGAGTACTAATTTAATTTGGAAGTCCACCTCTCCCACATGAGACCTAAGGGTAAACGCTAATTAGTTTAAGAGAGTGGGGCAACCTGGGGCAACCTTAACCCCCAAGAAACATTTGGCAATACCTGTATACATTTTTGACTGCCACAATTGGAGAGCTGCTACTGGCATCTAGTGGGCAGAGGCCAAGGATGCTGCTAAACATTCCACAGTGTGCAAGACAGCCCCTAAAACAATGATCTGGGCCAAAATATCAATAGTGCTGAGGCTGCGAAACCCTGATGTAGGCTAATTGTTGCTGCACATTGTAAGCATCGAGGGAGCTTAAGTCCTCCTCCAAGTGATTCTAATGTGTAGTGAAGGTTGAAACTACTGGCTGGAGCTATTCACAGTAAGACCATTCTCCCGCTTAAAGACTGGTTTAGAGAGGTATTTATATGACCTAAGTCTCCCCAGCAAGATACTGGGGAGTCTAGTAGAGAGTTTATGGAACACATTTCCTTACTCTTAAGTACAAGAGACACAATATAAAATACAGTTATTTAGCTTCTGCTGAACATTAATCATTTCTTTGGCAGGGGATGTCCAGAAATGGCATAGCCATCTTATGACTGTGAGAGATGCTAGCTGAGGGTAACCCACATGCTGAGGATGGTGACGGGAAAGATGAGCCTCTTATTATTAAGGGGCTACAGATGCCTCCCTTGGGACTTGGGACATGGAGTGATTCCTTTTGACTTTTTAAAAAGTTGTTTAGTGACTCTGGGATGGCTTTTCTGTTTCTTGCAGCCAACAGCATCCTAATTCACATAATGCTAGTTGATATGTTTTGTGCTCTTAAATATATGCACATACTCATGTGGTAACAGTCTTAAATAAATAACTGGGCTCTTTTTATCCTTCTGTCCCCTTGGCCCCAAGCTACTTCTTATATTCTAGAAGCATCAAAAGTAGACCACAAAAACGGTAGCTTCAGGAAAGGGGAAAAATATTGGTGGGAAAGAGGTAGGGAGTTATTTCAATTTATTCTTAGATATATTTTGTTCAAATATATCTTCCATAAGAAATTATAAATTAGCCAGGTGTGGTGGTGGGCGCCTGTAGTCCCAGCTACTTGGGAGGCTGAGGCAGGAGAATGGCGTGAACCCAGGAGGCGGAGCTTGCAGTGAGCCAAGATAGCGCCACTGCACTCCAGCCTGGGCAACAGTGTGAGACTCTGTCTCAAAAAAAAAAAAAAACAAGAAAGAAATTATAAGGTTGGGGGGGCCTGAATGATACTGGTTAACTGAACCAAACAGAAAGGCATACTTCTAATAGACAAACTACTAGAATTCTACAGAATAATTTTTTTTGGATCAGAGTTATATTTGCTTTAAAAGTATTCTTATTAAGGCATTTGCTTTTCCTATAGCATCTCAGAAAACAGTCTATCATACCTACTACAGATGTAGTATTTCAAAGGTATCTACTTTCAAAAGTTCATGATCTGAATTTTAGAGTTACACACATGATTACCTGTAATCTGTTAAGTAAATGGTGGATAAGCTGGGACACTTTGCTGACAAGATGATTCTGGTTAAGAGGTACCAGTCGGCAAGCCTGGACAAGAAGAGCACTAACGTCCTACCAAAAAAAAAAAAAAAAAAAAAAAAACCAAAGAAGAGGTAAAATACTTATTAGTCAAGTGAAGATCCTCAAAACACAGCCAAATGGGAAAACAAAAGTAAATATTCACATTCAAAATGGGGAAAGAAAATGTGAGGCAAGAAGGAAAAAAATGAAGTGACAGCACAAAAATAGGATGTGCTAAAAAAGAAGCAAAAAGTCAGGCACAGTGGCTCACACCTAATCCCAGTTCTTTGGTAGGTCAAAGCGGGAGGACTGCTTGAGCCCAGGAGTCCAAGACCAGCTTGGGCAACATAGTGAGACTCCATCTCTACAGAAAAAGCTTTTTAAAAAAAATTATCTGGAAATGGTGGTGTGTAGTCCTAGCTTCTTGGGAGGCTGAGGTGGGAGGACAGCTTGAGCCCAGGAGTTCAAGGTCACAGTGACCTATGATCTTGCTGCTGCGCTCCAGTCTGGATGACAGAGTGAGACCTTGTCTCTTAAAAAAAAAGAAAAAAGAAAAAAAAAAGGAAAAGAATCAACATGGTTTTGGTCAGGCTGAAGACTCTGCTCTCTATATATGTAGAGACAATATAATTAAACAACCAAAGAAAGGCTGCTAGGGTATAAAAGCACAAACTGAAAGTGAAAAATACCAAAAGGTAAGTGAACCAGATTTTCAATGTCATTGGGAAAAATCAGACCTAACACTTCTATGAATTTTATGCATAATTAGGGAATTCTTAAAAAAAAAAGAAGAGGGACCTATTTGCAAGTCACACTCTTCATTCATCCATCCATGTTTACAGAATGACAAGGTTCCGAGCACCCACAATATGCCATAGTGTGCTAGGTCCTTGGGCTCCAAAGGTAAAAACAAACATGTTCCCGAACCTCAAAGAGCTCACAAACTAGTGACAGAAAGAAACACAACAAATAATTAAAATAAGGTGAATTAAGTGCTGAAAGAATAAAGTACAAACTCTGTCCAGAAACAGTAATTAGGGAGGCCTTGTGGAGGGGATTGTAAAGCAGAACCTGGAATGATTTCAAGGATGAGGAGAAATTTGCCAGACAGGGCATCAAAAAACACTGCAAGCAAAGTGGTCAGAGTATGCAAAACCTGGAGGTGTGAAACACCAGTAGGTGCCTGAAGAACAGCAAGTTTTAAATGACTGCACACAGGAACAAAAGGAGTAACAGGAGAGAATGGAAAGGCACAAAGTTTTGTTGCAAAAGTATCACATTATACAAATACAGCAAACGTCCCTGACTACTGCCTTAATCTCACTCTGCTTCCTAATGACATACACTATTATTCTGCTGTCAATTCTTTCAGACCTTTTTACTTTGCATACATAAACACACATATTTTAAAATCCCTCCTCCAGCTTCATACTGATCTCATTCTGTATGAATTGTTGTGCAACTTGCTTCAACCATTTACCGATACGTATTGAAGACTTTTCCAAAGCAGATTTTAAATTTTAGGATCAAATTTTTTTCCTCCTAAAAAAAGATCATTCTGGCATCAGAGGAATGACTGGCTTGGAGAGGAGCTAGACAGGAGGTAGGAGATCAGTTAGAGGAGACCAGTGGAACAGTCC
>NW_022325078.1:0-4253 GCF_002776525.5 Piliocolobus tephrosceles | reverse complement strand
GGACTGTTCCACTGGTCTCCTCTAACTGATCTCCTACCTCCTGTCTAGCTCCTCTGCAAGCCAGTCATTCCTCTGATGCCAGAATGATCTTTTCTTTAGGAGGAAAAAAATTTGATCATAAAATTTAAAATCTGCTTTGGAAAAGTGTTCAATACGTATCGGTAAATGGTTGAAGCAAGTTGCAGAACAATTCATACAGAATGAGATCAGTATGAAGCTGGAGGAGGGATTTTAAAATATGTGTGTTTATGTATGCAAAGTAAAAGGTCTGAAAGAATTGACAACAGAATAATAGTGTATGTCATTAGGAAGCAGAGTGAGATTAAGGCAGTAGTCGGGGACGTTTGCTGTATTTGTAAATGTGATACTTTTGCAACGAAACTTCGTGCCTTTCCATTCTCTCCTGTTACTCCTTTTGTTCCTGTGTGCAGTCATTTAAAACTTGCTGTTCTTCAGGCACCTACTGGTGTTTCACACCTCCAGGTTTTGCATACTCTGACCACTCTGCCTGCAGTGTTTTTTGATGCCCTGTCTGGCAAATTTCTCCTCATCCTTGAAATCATTCCAGGTTCTGCTTTACAATCCCCTCCACAAGGCCTCCCTAATTACTGTTTCTGGACAGAGTTTGTACTTTATTCTTTCAGCACTTAATTCACCTTATTTTAATTATTTGTTGTGTTTCTTTCTGTCACTAGTTTGTGAGCTCTTTGAGGTTCGGGAACATGTTTGTTTTTACCTTTGGAGCCCAAGGACCTAGCACACTATGGCATATTGTGGGTGCTCGGAACCTTGTCATTCTGTAAACATGGATGGATGAATGAAGAGTGTGACTTGCAAATAGGTCCCTCTTCTTTTTTTTTTAAGAATTCCCTAATTATGCATAAAATTCATAGAAGTGTTAGGTCTGATTTTTCCCAATGACATTGAAAATCTGGTTCACTTACCTTTTGGTATTTTTCACTTTCAGTTTGTGCTTTTATACCCTAGCAGCCTTTCTTTGGTTGTTTAATTATATTGTCTCTACATATATAGAGAGCAGAGTCTTCAGCCTGACCAAAACCATGTTGATTCTTTTCCTTTTTTTTTTCTTTTTTCTTTTTTTTTAAGAGACAAGGTCTCACTCTGTCATCCAGACTGGAGCACAGCAGCAAGATCATAGGTCACTGTGACCTTGAACTCCTGGGCTCAAGCTGTCCTCCCACCTCAGCCTCCCAAGAAGCTAGGACTACACACCACCATTTCCAGATAATTTTTTTTAAAAAGCTTTTTCTGTAGAGATGGAGTCTCACTATGTTGCCCAAGCTGGTCTTGGACTCCTGGGCTCAAGCAGTCCTCCCGCTTTGACCTACCAAAGAACTGGGATTAGGTGTGAGCCACTGTGTCTGACTTTTTCCTTCTTTTTTAGCACATCCTATTTTTGTGCTGTCACTTCATTTTTTTCCTTCTTGCCTCACATTTTCTTTCCCCATTTTGAATGTGAATATTTACTTTTGTTTTCCCATTTGGCTGTGTTTTGAGGATCTTCACTTGACTAATAAGTATTTTACCTCTTCTTTGGTTTTTTTTTTTTTTTTTTTTTTTTTGGTAGGACGTTAGTGCTCTTCTTGTCCAGGCTTGCCGACTGGTACCTCTTAACCAGAATCATCTTGTCAGCAAAGTGTCCCAGCTTATCCACCATTTACTTAACAGATTACAGGTAATCATGTGTGTAACTCTAAAATTCAGATCATGAACTTTTGAAAGTAGATACCTTTGAAATACTACATCTGTAGTAGGTATGATAGACTGTTTTCTGAGATGCTATAGGAAAAGCAAATGCCTTAATAAGAATACTTTTAAAGCAAATATAACTCTGATCCAAAAAAAATTATTCTGTAGAATTCTAGTAGTTTGTCTATTAGAAGTATGCCTTTCTGTTTGGTTCAGTTAACCAGTATCATTCAGGCCCCCCAACCTTATAATTTCTTTCTTTTTTTTTTTTTTGAGACAGAGTCTCACACTGTTGCCCAGGCTGGAGTGCAGTGGCGCTATCTTGGCTCACTGCAAGCTCCGCCTCCTGGGTTCATGCCATTCTCCTGCCTCAGCCTCCCAAGTAGCTGGGACTACAGGCGCCCACCACCACACCTGGCTAATTTATAATTTCTTATGGGAGATATATTTGAACAAAATATATCTAAGAATAAATTGAAATAACTCCCTACCTCTTTCCCACCAATATTTTTCCCCTTTCCTGAAGCTACCGTTTTTGTGGTCTACTTTTGATGCTTCTAGAATATAAGAAGTAGCTTGGGGCCAAGGGGACAGAAGGATAAAAAGAGCCCAGTTATTTATTTAAGACTGTTACCACTTGAGTATGTGCATATATTTAAGAGCACAAAACATATCAACTAGCATTATGTGAATTAGGATGCTGTTGGCTGCAAGAAACAGAAAAGCCATTCCAGAGTCACTAAACAACTTTTTAAAAAGTCAAAAGGAATCACTCCATGTCCCAAGTCCCAAGGGAGGCATCTGTAGCCCCTTAATAATAAGAGGCTCATCTTTCCCGTCACCATCCTCAGCATGTGGGTTACCCTCAGCTAGCATCTCTCACAGTCATAAGATGGCTATGCCATTTCTGGACAACCCCTGCCAAAGAAATGATTAATGTTCAGCAGAAGCTAAATAACTGTATTTTATATTGTGTCTCTTGTACTTAAGAGTAAGGAAATGTGTCCCATAAACTCTCTACTAGACTCCCCAGTATCTTGCTGGGGAGACTTAGGTCATATAAATACCTCTCTAAACCAGTCTTTAAGCGGGAGAATGGTCTTACTGTGAATAGCTCCAGCCAGTAGTTTCAACCTTCACTACACATTAGAATCACTTGGAGGAGGACTTAAGCTCCCTCGATGCTTACAATGTGCAGCAACAATTAGCCTACATCAGGGTTTCGCAGCCTCAGCACTATTGATATTTTGGCCCAGATCATTGTTTTAGGGGCTGTCTTGCACACTGTGGAATGTTTAGCAGCATCCTTGGCCTCTGCCCACTAGATGCCAGTAGCAGCTCTCCAATTGTGGCAGTCAAAAATGTATACAGGTATTGCCAAATGTTTCTTGGGGGTTAAGGTTGCCCCAGGTTGCCCCACTCTCTTAAACTAATTAGCGTTTACCCTTAGGTCTCATGTGGGAGAGGTGGACTTCCAAATTAAATTAGTACTCTGCCAGCAGGGAAGGAAGAAATGGATGCTGGTAGGTAACCAACCAACTCTGCTGCATGGAGTAAGGCTGTTTTCAGTTTAGAATCGTTGAAACTAACATGGGGTAGCTCCTGTATGTTTACTATTCTCAGGTGTATCGTCTTTGTAACACTGGCAGTTGGAGAGGTTCCTGAACACCTGTGGCACCTATCACGCTTTACCAGCTTTCCAGCATTTGGTGACAGTTAGTCTCAATTGTCCATGAATTGACACTTGGATTAATCTGGTCTGTCCCAACAAGATGATCAGCTCCGTGACAGCAGGGATATGCCCTGTCTTCAGGGTATTCCTCAGGTCATGTTAGAGATACAGTAGGTGTTTAGTAGGTATATTGGTTCACTGTGTATTCGTTGAGTGTATTATGTATAAGGCAGTTTAATTAAATTTCAGTGCATTGAAATACTCATATCTGTGTATTCACAGCTGCCAATGTCTGGTTAGTTCAAGGAAAAGTTACAAGGACTTTATCAAGTTCTACTTTACTAAAGAGGAAGAAGTGAGCAAGACCTTAGGGCGGGGAGAAGGCCCCTACGTTGATCAAACTTTCAGGCCCTTTAGAGGTGATCCTTTTGACACATAAACGACAGACATACACTCTGTCTTTTATACAGCTTGACTCAGGTGAGCATACATGTCCATAAAAGCATAATATCTTTTAAAATTTAGATCAGAATATATCTTTTCCTGTCGTGTTAGGTAATTGTGGATGAACAGCACTTGGATTTCCTGTTGGCGTATACTATTTCGACTATTCATCAGTGTAGTTCCTGGACACACATGGAAATTCTTCAAGCCCTGGCAGCTCTGGTGTACTGCAATGGCTCAGAATGTCAAAAGATAGTTTAAAGTGCTTAATCCTTCCTTTGAAAGGCCAGGAGCACAGGCTCTGGTGCCAACACTGTTCAGGTTTCTATCTTGCTACTAATCTCTAGCAATTCTTACTTAACCACTCTGGGCCTTGTTTCCTCATGTATAAAATTGTTACTCTGAGGATGAAGTGAGACAATACTTG
>NW_022325077.1:0-4258 GCF_002776525.5 Piliocolobus tephrosceles | reverse complement strand
CAAGTATTGTCTCACTTCATCCTCAGAGTAACAATTTTATACATGAGGAAACAAGGCCCAGAGTGGTTAAGTAAGAATTGCTAGAGATTAGTAGCAAGATAGAAACCTGAACAGTGTTGGCACCAGAGCCTGTGCTCCTGGCCTTTCAAAGGAAGGATTAAGCACTTTAAACTATCTTTTGACATTCTGAGCCATTGCAGTACACCAGAGCTGCCAGGGCTTGAAGAATTTCCATGTGTGTCCAGGAACTACACTGATGAATAGTCGAAATAGTATACGCCAACAGGAAATCCAAGTGCTGTTCATCCACAATTACCTAACACGACAGGAAAAGATATATTCTGATCTAAATTTTAAAAGATATTATGCTTTTATGGACATGTATGCTCACCTGAGTCAAGCTGTATAAAAGACAGAGTGTATGTCTGTCGTTTATGTGTCAAAAGGATCACCTCTAAAGGGCCTGAAAGTTTGATCAACGTAGGGGCCTTCTCCCCGCCCTAAGGTCTTGCTCACTTCTTCCTCTTTAGTAAAGTAGAACTTGATAAAGTCCTTGTAACTTTTCCTTGAACTAATCAGACACTGGCAGCTGTGAATACACAGATATGAGTATTGCAATGCACTGAAATTTAATTAAACTGCCTTATACATAATATACTCAACGAATACACAGTGAACCAATATAACTACTAAACACCTACTGCATCTCTAACATGACCTGAGGAATACCCTCCGAAGACAGGACATATCCCTGCTGTCACGGAGCTGATCATCTTGTTGGGACGGACCAGATTAATCCAAGTGTCAATTCATGGACAATTGAGACTAACTGTCACCAAATGCTGGAAAGCTGGTAAAGCGTGATAGGTGCCACAGGTGTTCAGGAACCTCTCCAACTGCCAGTGTTACAAAGACGATACACCTGAGAATAGTAAACATACAGGAGCTACCCCATGTTAGTTTCAACGATTCTAAACTGAAAACAGCCTTACTCCATGCAGCAGAGTTGGTTGGTTACCTACCAGCATCCATTTCTTCCTTCCCTGCTGGCAGAGTACTAATTTAATTTGGAAGTCCACCTCTCCCACATGAGACCTAAGGGTAAACGCTAATTAGTTTAAGAGAGTGGGGCAACCTGGGGCAACCTTAACCCCCAAGAAACATTTGGCAATACCTGTATACATTTTTGACTGCCACAATTGGAGAGCTGCTACTGGCATCTAGTGGGCAGAGGCCAAGGATGCTGCTAAACATTCCACAGTGTGCAAGACAGCCCCTAAAACAATGATCTGGGCCAAAATATCAATAGTGCTGAGGCTGCGAAACCCTGATGTAGGCTAATTGTTGCTGCACATTGTAAGCATCGAGGGAGCTTAAGTCCTCCTCCAAGTGATTCTAATGTGTAGTGAAGGTTGAAACTACTGGCTGGAGCTATTCACAGTAAGACCATTCTCCCGCTTAAAGACTGGTTTAGAGAGGTATTTATATGACCTAAGTCTCCCCAGCAAGATACTGGGGAGTCTAGTAGAGAGTTTATGGGACACATTTCCTTACTCTTAAGTACAAGAGACACAATATAAAATACAGTTATTTAGCTTCTGCTGAACATTAATCATTTCTTTGGCAGGGGTTGTCCAGAAATGGCATAGCCATCTTATGACTGTGAGAGATGCTAGCTGAGGGTAACCCACATGCTGAGGATGGTGACGGGAAAGATGAGCCTCTTATTATTAAGGGGCTACAGATGCCTCCCTTGGGACTTGGGACATGGAGTGATTCCTTTTGACTTTTTAAAAAGTTGTTTAGTGACTCTGGAATGGCTTTTCTGTTTCTTGCAGCCAACAGCATCCTAATTCACATAATGCTAGTTGATATGTTTTGTGCTCTTAAATATATGCACATACTCAAGTGGTAACAGTCTTAAATAAATAACTGGGCTCTTTTTATCCTTCTGTCCCCTTGGCCCCAAGCTACTTCTTATATTCTAGAAGCATCAAAAGTAGACCACAAAAACGGTAGCTTCAGGAAAGGGGAAAAATATTGGTGGGAAAGAGGTAGGGAGTTATTTCAATTTATTCTTAGATATATTTTGTTCAAATATATCTCCCATAAGAAATTATAAATTAGCCAGGTGTGGTGGTGGGCGCCTGTAGTCCCAGCTACTTGGGAGGCTGAGGCAGGAGAATGGCATGAACCCAGGAGGCGGAGCTTGCAGTGAGCCAAGATAGCGCCACTGCACTCCAGCCTGGGCAACAGTGTGAGACTCTGTCTCAAAAAAAAAAAAAAGAAAGAAATTATAAGGTTGGGGGGCCTGAATGATACTGGTTAACTGAACCAAACAGAAAGGCATACTTCTAATAGACAAACTACTAGAATTCTACAGAATAATTTTTTTTTGGATCAGAGTTATATTTGCTTTAAAAGTATTCTTATTAAGGCATTTGCTTTTCCTATAGCATCTCAGAAAACAGTCTATCATACCTACTACAGATGTAGTATTTCAAAGGTATCTACTTTCAAAAGTTCATGATCTGAATTTTAGAGTTACACACATGATTACCTGTAATCTGTTAAGTAAATGGTGGATAAGCTGGGACACTTTGCTGACAAGATGATTCTGGTTAAGAGGTACCAGTCGGCAAGCCTGGACAAGAAGAGCACTAACGTCCTACCAAAAAAAAAAAAAAAAAAAAAAAAACCAAAGAAGAGGTAAAATACTTATTAGTCAAGTGAAGATCCTCAAAACACAGCCAAATGGGAAAACAAAAGTAAATATTCACATTCAAAATGGGGAAAGAAAATGTGAGGCAAGAAGGAAAAAAATGAAGTGACAGCACAAAAATAGGATGTGCTAAAAAAGAAGGAAAAAGTCAGACACAGTGGCTCACACCTAATCCCAGTTCTTTGGTAGGTCAAAGCGGGAGGACTGCTTGAGCCCAGGAGTCCAAGACCAGCTTGGGCAACATAGTGAGACTCCATCTCTACAGAAAAAGCTTTTTAAAAAAAATTATCTGGAAATGGTGGTGTGTAGTCCTAGCTTCTTGGGAGGCTGAGGTGGGAGGACAGCTTGAGCCCAGGAGTTCAAGGTCACAGTGACCTATGATCTTGCTGCTGCGCTCCAGTCTGGATGACAGAGTGAGACCTTGTCTCTTAAAAAAAAAGAAAAAAGAAAAAAAAAAGGAAAAGAATCAACATGGTTTTGGTCAGGCTGAAGACTCTGCTCTCTATATATGTAGAGACAATATAATTAAACAACCAAAGAAAGGCTGCTAGGGTATAAAAGCACAAACTGAAAGTGAAAAATACCAAAAGGTAAGTGAACCAGATTTTCAATGTCATTGGGAAAAATCAGACCTAACACTTCTATGAATTTTATGCATAATTAGGGAATTCTTAAAAAAAAAAGAAGAGGGACCTATTTGCAAGTCACACTCTTCATTCATCCATCCATGTTTACAGAATGACAAGGTTCCGAGCACCCACAATATGCCATAGTGTGCTAGGTCCTTGGGCTCCAAAGGTAAAAACAAACATGTTCCCGAACCTCAAAGAGCTCACAAACTAGTGACAGAAAGAAACACAACAAATAATTAAAATAAGGTGAATTAAGTGCTGAAAGAATAAAGTACAAACTCTGTCCAGAAACAGTAATTAGGGAGGCCTTGTGGAGGGGATTGTAAAGCAGAACCTGGAATGATTTCAAGGATGAGGAGAAATTTGCCAGACAGGGCATCAAAAAACACTGCAAGCAAAGTGGTCAGAGTATGCAAAACCTGGAGGTGTGAAACACCAGTAGGTGCCTGAAGAACAGCAAGTTTTAAATGACTGCACACAGGAACAAAAGGAGTAACAGGAGAGAATGGAAAGGCACGAAGTTTTGTTGCAAAAGTATCACATTATACAAATACAGCAAACGTCCCCGACTACTGCCTTAATCTCACTCTGCTTCCTAATGACATACACTATTATTCTGTTGTCAATTCTTTCAGACCTTTTTACTTTGCATACATAAACACACATATTTTAAAATTCCTCCTCCAGCTTCATACTGATCTCATTCTGTATGAATTGTTCTGCAACTTGCTTCAACCATTTACCGATATGTATTGAAGACTTTTCCAAAGCAGATTTTAAATTTTAGGATCAAATTTTTTTCCTCCTAAAGAAAAGATCATTCTGGCATCAGAGGAATGACTGGCTTGGAGAGGAGCTAGACAGGAGGTAGGAGATCAGTTAGAGGAGACCAGTGGAACAGTCC